>NW_020526883.1:0-74957 GCF_003368295.1 Carassius auratus
TCTGTATTCAGAGATATGTTCATCTTTGTCAAGGCGAATTTCCAGGATACAGAAATAGAATGATTCGTTCTGACTGCAATGTCAGAAGAGCAGAGCGTTTACATCCCTCCAACATGGGCCACCATCTAGTTACTGGGGCAGGGAAAGAGGGGCCTATGAATTAAGATGTGGTCCTGAACTCCCCGAATGAAAAAAAAAAACTAGAGGCCCTGATGCACCAAATCATGAATAATTAGCAATAATGAAAGCCAACTGTGGTGTCGCCTCGCATCAAGTGCATCTGGGTTAAAAAATTGTGCTTGAACACAGCACAAAGACTACGGTCAACAGCAAACTAGCACATCTTCTGCAGCTGTGTTAGAGGAAATAATGCCAAAGACTACGGTCAACGATCAACTAGCACATACATTTGTGCCTGCATGAGAGGAAATAACTGCAAAGAATACATCCATGACCAACTAGCATGTATGTCTGTGATAGAAGAAATAAATGAGCTGTTGGCTAGGTGTGTCACTTCATGTGCACATTTCTTTATTTTTCCAGTAAAACAAGTAAAGCAATTTTGGTGTCCTAAGCTAAATCCCTATTTCTGATGATTGATGATTGAATAACATTTGAAAATTTAAATCCTTCCTATGGTAAAATTGAGTCGCTTAAATATTCTTAACATACAAATTGTTTGCTTAAATAATTTTAACTAAGCTGTTGGAGCACCCATTGGTGAGCCCTCCAGTTGGTGTTATTCATCAGTCACTGATCTGGAGAAATAGTGATGCAACACATGGACACTACAGCAAGCCTCATTATGTTTCTACAATGTATAAAACAAGCTAACACCTAGTTTTCACTGGAAAAACAGTAACAAACTCCAGTGTGTTGCACTAGCACTAACAATCAGCTCCGACACACTGGCACATATTCAGTTTCACATAGGGGTTCACTCGTTTTCTCGATGCATCGATTACAAACCCTGTCGATTCATATGCATCGATCTTGAAACATGATTTTTGAATTGTGAAGCGCCCCGATCTTGAACAGCAATCGATTCAAAATGCTAAGAATCGAATGAATCGCGATTTCTATAGCGATTCAATGCTTTCAAAATGTATACACATTAAATTACTACACGCATGCGCAATCATGCGCTTTGAAACCAAAATAAAAATGGTCTATCGCCAACGGCCAAAGTGGATTTTGGACTTCACAAAGCTGCCAAATCAGTGAACACAGAAACCTCTTGAACTTGTAACAGAGGCTTGTTACAGCTGTTAATCAGCCTTTGACAGAGCTTGATAACAGGCAGGACTGGCAATTACCTAGATTGCCTAATCAGAGAACAAACGCACAATTAGGCCATGTGATTTCAGTTACACTGCTACACTAGGGCTGGGCGATATGGTCCAAAAAAATTATCATTGATATTTTAAATGCGCCACAGAATGCATTGATAAAATATTTTCAATTGTTATCTGATGTCCCCAGAGTGTGTATGTGAAGTTTTTTTTTTTTTTTTTTTTAATCTCAAAATACCCCACTGATAATTTTTTTATAGCTTGATGAAATTGGCACTTTTAGGGTATGAGCCAAAACGCATTTTGTCTTTTTGTCTTTTGAAGGAAAATGAGCTGTTGCTCCCACCTCCCTTTTCTGATAAGTGCTGAATTCACTGTTGCAAGAGAACGTCACAAATGGGAGGGACTTTCACTGACTATGCTGTCATAGTAGTGAGAAACCTGGAACTGCTTGTGTGCAGAGACTGTTTATGAATTATTGGGATTATAAACAATTAGTGGGCGGATTTTACCATTATAGGCTGGTTATTTTCACACACTGTGGCCACACATCTGTGTTCAAACGCCTTATAAAAGGGATTTTTGGATTTTGTCACCTTTAACTTTTATCATTCAAAATGTTTTCATTATCAGTCCATAGAGATAATTGTCATGATACATTTAGAAATCTTTATTTCTTTCAAGTTTTAAATAGATATAAGCAGAAACCAGACCGTTATTCTTTATGGTCAGAACATGACAAACACTACACGTTTTTTTTATTCTTTAAACTTTTCCAGTAATTTTTCAATTTGACAGTAGCTTTAGTAGAAGTAGTAGATTGAGTTAGGATGCAGTTGTAAATTTATGTTCATTATCAAAAACAATAATATCTGTAAAAATTGTGACAAGCTCATTTTTATACTATGAAATTGAATTAAACGGACTGTTTGAGTTTTATTAAAATTAGCCACTGGTCTTCCATATATCATAAATTTAGATCATGATAACCATTAGTTAAAACAACATATACAGCACCTCTATATCATGGTATGAATGTAACTACTTTTTCTGGGTAATTTTATGAAAAATGGTCAAAATACATTTAGTATAAATGCACAAACACTATAGCATAATCACAAAATACTGTAATTATATTCCATTACTATTTTAATATATTTAATACATTTATAATACAATGTCATGTGAGTATGTTTGTCAGCACTGTTTCATCTGGCTTTAACTAGCTTAAATCAAAGAGTTGTTTGTGTTCAAGCACTTCACACTGGATCTCACAGAACTGTATAGTGGTCACATGACCGAGACTCATCAGCGAGTTAATGCATCTGCTCTAGTGAGCTCGCACTGCTCTGCTGTTTGAACTTTGAGCTGAGCTGATAAATGCTCCATTTGTTGTGCTTCAAATGAGTAGTGCTGTTTCGTTCTGCTTTTGCCACATAAGCATTATATCAAACTCTTGATATAAACTCTAGTTAACGTTTTATTGAGGAAAATTATATTGCCATAATTATCATTATCATTTTATCACCCAGCCCTATGCTAATGTATGTTTTATTAAAGTTCAGGAGGAACACATCCAGACAATTACACAGCAGGCCCAATCCCAATTCTTCCCCTTAGCCCTTCCCCTCCCTTAGCCCTTCCCCTTTCTCGATTCTCTTTTGGTCATACTAAGATTTTTGGGGACCACACTTCAAATGAAGGGGTATGAATTATCTCAGAAACATGGCTGCTACAGCAAACAAAAAGCCACATAATGTAAGCTTTTTTGGCATAAATAAAGATTTTAACGAAAAGTAATAATTTGTTATATGTTATATTCAATTGTGAGTTCATTGTAATGGTCATGTTACTCAAATAAATGTTTAGAAAAAAACGCTAAAATTTGCTAACGTCATATCATTACAGACTGAATGATAGTGCCACAGCATATGTCTGATCAGGGTGATAACTGGCGTAGACATTGATGGGGCCTAATCCCCCCCAATAATTAGATATCGCTAAACAATTTTCTCAAATATTGCCTATTCCAGAGAGAGAGAGAGGGAGAGAGAGAAATAAAAGTTGCGTGTATTCGCGTCTGTGCATTTATCTTTTTAGAGTGAGTTTACTTAAAAACAGCGATTGTATCCTCTCGTCGCTAGAAAAATATAATGTAGTGATTCAGTATTTAAACTGTATTTAATAAAAGTCATGGGGCAGCATTGACAAGTTTATTTTCTCCTGGATGTTTGAGCTGCACGATTTCAGATATATGTGTGTGTGTCTACAAGCAGCTCATTAATACCGAACGATAATTAAAGGCTCTAATGCACACCAGCACATCAGTATATGTGTGTATTGCAAGAGCCTGACGACATACGATGACGTGTGACGGCATAGTAGTGGTGTCCCAATCCTTAGGGGAATATTTTCTTCCCCACCCCTTGACACTCTGGGGTAGCGGTATGAAATAGAATTAGGATTGGGCCTTAGCATCCCTCCACCACCCCATCTCCTCACTTCTAACTGTTCCTATCTCATCTGTGAAGGGCTAAATCCTGAGCTCCGAGCCCTCCCCTTAGACAGCACGCAAAATACGCATAACCTTTAATCAAAGTGTGAACTTGTGAAACCAAATGTGTCTTTATCTTTCATTCTGCTTTCTAGAACGCAGACGGTGACGTCAAATGGCCCACTAACATTGCTGTTAGTCACTGCACAACCACTCTTTTCTTGCAGTCTAAGAGGGCTTCTTTTTCTTCATCCTTCACCCCCTTTTTTATTCCGGCTTTTCATTACTCCTGCACTCTCTCATAACAGTGGCCTTTTTGCAGCAGTACAGTGGAAGAACACAATGGCAGGCAGGTTTTTGCTGAGTCAGTTGACTTGGATGTTTATGTGCAGTCTATGCGTGCGAGTTTATGTGTGTGAAGTCAGGCAGGCCTGGGCAACACACAGTGAGTCACTATAGATGGGGAAACTATTACTGTGCTATTTTTAGCCACCGCATAGATGCTTTATCACCCCCCCCCCCACTCCTTCTATTCATTTGGCCAAATATTGGTGCAAGCTTGCAGTGTTTTGCAAGCACTGCAGTGTGGCTGCTGGGATGTTAATCAATCGCAAAAGGCAGTGCTGCGTGGAGTGAGATTCAATCTGGAACATGTCAAATGGGGTGTCAAGCAGACCAGGTAGACTTGTCACAGGCACATCTGAGCAATCTTGTTTCTGAACAACAAGCAACGAATACTGAGGAAATGAACACGAATTTCTCCATCCATCTCAATACTCAGCAGCCCTATATGTTAGGGGTGTGCAGCGAAATCATTATCTGTTAATGTATCAGTTGCAATGACACATTTATTTTAACTATATTCAGACAGAAATAAGTGAGTGGGACTTGAACTAACATGGCAGAAATGAAGAAAAGGCTTATTTTTAGATGCAGTTATTCCATTTAGAATTTCTATATTGCAAACATGCTTGGTAAAATTCATAAAAGTTTTTTCTATAACAAACTTATCAAAATAAATGTGAATGTAAAAAAAGCTAAATAACAGTAAATGTAGTGTAAATAGTAAAGACATAGTAATGAAATGTAAAATTATATATATATATATATATATATATATATATATATATATATATATATATATATATATATATATATATATATATATATATAAACAAACTTTATATAAAATGCAAATGGTAAACATGTAAAAAAGAATTAAAATTACGGAGCCCGCACATGACATGCAAGAAAAAATAAATAGTGCACACGATTTACTAATTCTTTCCCTCACTATACTAAAGTGTGCACATGATTACTATTGCGTTCCCTCGATTTACTATTGCATTCCCTCGATTTCAAATGGTAAATCAAGGGAACGCAATAGTAATTGAGGGAATGCAATAATAATTGTGTGCACGTTTTAGTACAGTGAGGGAGCGAATTAGTAAATCGTGCACACAATTTAGCCTAGAATCTTTTCTTACATGTCATGTGCGGGGCTCCGTAGTAAAATACCCTGTAAATTAAAACAAAATGCTAAGTAACTGTACATATAAATGTAAACTAAAAATGTTCCTTGCATAAATACAATTTATTTTAATTAAACTTGTATGTAAAATGTAAGGTGTAAAAATAAAAAAATTAAATAAATACACAAAATTCATAAGTTTGTATTTCAGTCACATTGGCTTCACAGACTCACACTATGGCACTTAAATTTTAGATTGATTGATTAAACTTAGAGATGTATCTCTGAGATTGCTAAGATAATCACTAAACCTTTTTGATATGTACAGTATTATTCAGAAGAACTCCTTTTCCGTGCCTTTCTGAAAGTATTCATTTTTGAGCACATTCCTACCATGCGTCACCACAGGAACATCATATCTGGACCTTGAATGACCAGTAAAAAGCCACATTACAGGGTGCTTCCTAGATGGCTTGTTACTTCTAGTCTACATTAGCAGCAAATGACTCGTGAAGAAATGGCCTTTTAGACATTAATAGTGAGGCCATCACTAGATAAACAAGATCCTCTGTCGCTACACGAGGCAAAAGCTGAAAAGCTAAACCCATATGCTAAATGAGCCGACAAGGAATGTATTACAAGAAAACCAAGGCAGTGTAAGTCAAAGATTCAAACGGGGAGAAATATTTGATACATGTGGATGTTCCTGCATCCAACACACGAAGAATGATCATAGTAGGTCTGTGTTGGCGAAGATTTTATAAAAAAAATGAATGCAAAGTCTTGCATGCACATGGCCTAGGTCTGCTAGCGCTACATAAAAAAAAAAAAAAAAAAAAAATTGATACAGTATGATGAATATAAATTAAAATCCATCCAATCACGGAGGGGTTACAAAATACCTCTGAGATATGACAATCAAAAGCTTACTTGAAAGAGATTCCATGCAATATCCATTACTAGGAATCCTCCACGTTCAATAAGTGCTGATGTTTCTTGGAAGACACCTTCACCTCAGGAAAGAAAAGGATATGATATCTACAAAGTGCTCTTGTTGCTTTTAACTGAGACTGGTAAAACTGAATTAGCTCAGTCAAGGTCACAAAACTGTAATTTACACCCAGCATTTGATTAAACAGGGCACACCAACATATATATATTCAAATTCAGGAGTTATTGGTTTCCTCACAGCCAAGAACAGAAATAATGCCATAGCAACCAGGTTCAAAAATTAATACTTGCAAAATGGCAAATGCTGGCAAAAAATGGCTCTAAGTCAAGTCAAGTCTGCTTACTGCAAATTACAAGTTACTTTGTATAATCTATCCTGGCTCTATACTTTCAATGGAGCTTCTTTTTTTGTTGTGTGGTGATGCACTGTGCAATAGAAAACGTTAGATTTATTAGATTTATCTATATATGTGTACTACATACATGTTAATCAAATTAGAATCTTTAAAACCTACTCTTGGTCGTCTTATATATTTTATTAGCAGTTTTAATACTTTTCATAATTTTATACTGTATATTATAATAAATTGAATCAATAAATTTATAAAAAATATATGTAAAAAATATTTGTATATTACATGGTTTATATTTTAAATAAACCATCTATATATAGGATTGGATATACAGTATAAGTATGTCCAACTGTATCCACATATATACAGGATACTCAATATATAGCTTATCTCTACTGCTTAATTACTGCTTAATTGTCAAAAAAAAAAAAAAAAAAAAAATAATCAAACTGCATTATCACCCAGGTCTTATCTGCTAAATGTGACTATAAGGCATGACATATTAAGATTACATTAACATCAAGATTTTCTGTGAACTTACTTTGAAACATTGTGTACTGTTAAAAGCTCTTTAAAAATAAATATTGAATTTCATGACCAGTACGACATATTTGTAGCTGGTACATTTCCACTATTCATATATCATAATCAGGTGTGGCAAAATGTTACTGCAGTACTTAATCCAGGATCGCATCTCATTTCACAAGACCCACAAAGGTTCAGCATGACATATCCAGGACACCGTTAAGATGATGACTATCTGCCTCTGTGCCTTTGGACCTACCGCCCTTCTGAACAGCTCATCTTCAGCTTCCGCTCGTCTGTTGGCATAATATGCACACAACACCCCTATTGTTTCATACTCTACATGAATACATTACTCATTTTGTATTTTACTTTAAATGAAAAAAATAAAATAAAACCTCTTTCCAAAACATGTTTTCACCCTCCATCCACATACTAATAAACAGACAGGAAGGCAAGTTGAATTCCACAGTCAGAAACTTCTGAAATAAACCATCTGCAACATGTAATTGGGGAACAGCGCAGTCCAAACGATGCAGCAGTGACATCATCCACAGTGTTAAATACTGAGCTCACCACAATAAGAGCCATAATTCCAGCTGAGCAGGCATCTGTTCACTGGCTTCGCTCTAAAAGACAACACAATAATGTGCAAGTCTGTTTGTTTAGGAAGATTGACCGTGAGGATCAAATCATGTTGAACTGTGCAGATCATAAAGCTTGATCCATGGCCTTTAACTCTTTCATTCACAGCCAGAGTTTTGTGAGTGGTTGGAGTGGGGAGCAGAGTTGCACTATTTTGCCTGAAGCAAGAAGTATTTCTTTTTGAAAGCTGAGCATCAGTGTTTTCTCTTTCAAAGAACAATTTGATACCACTCATTTTTAAGTGTTACAATTGCACGTCAGCATGAATACATCACGCTTTAAACACATTGTTAACAGCATTCACACATTCTGAAGAAAAATATGAAGAAGAAAAAAACTACACACAAAAAAAGAGTGTTAATTAATGATGAAAAGAGTAAACACATTTTTGCAGAATGTAAAAAGACAAATGTTGAAAGTGTTTATTTCAAATTTGGAAATAAAAAGCTGAAAAATATGTCATTATCTCTTTAAATTATTTATTTTTTGACACAGGAGGCAAAATTGCTGCCGCTCTGCTAAGTTGATACTCTCAAATAAATAAATAAATAATCAATTGATCTCCATATATGAAAATTAAAAGGAAGGCTTACTTCTGGACGACTGCGGCTGCTTCTCACCACAACTTGATGGATATATCTTTCCAAAGCGCAGCATTCCAGCCTTATGAATATTCTTAGCGAATCTGAACCAGCAAAATATGATTTTTCAAACCCATGATGATGAAAACAATGATCGCACTGACTCACAGTTGCAAAGTTCGTGCATAAGACATACATTATTTCCAAGTACATAGCGAAACATGTCTTGGCGAGACTCACACAGACATAATCTGTTATGTCTTACATTAAAGTTTTGTTAATGGTTGGGGGAAAATCTGATCTGTAACATCTGTAACTATTTGAACAATCTAAGCACATGGTCTAAAGCGTACAGCACAGGTGCACTCAGGGCATGTCAGAAATCCACTTTTGCTGGAAAAGGGTCGGCGCACCCAGACGCATAGTCTAAATGGGTTGTCCCTATTCTCTTAATGAGTAGTGGGTGTTTTTTGTGTGTAACTTACAATAAACCAATCAGAGTGTCATCTCCCATTCCCTTTAAGAGGCAGTTGCACTAGTGCCATGGCAGATTTGCTATTTATGGTGGAATTGGCAAGCGCAAAGACAGAATGCATCTCCAGAGATGAAACAGAGCTGCTCATGTGCAAGCAAATAGGTAGCCTAATTCTGACACATGGAATGGCTATCCATTATGACATGTTTGCATTTTTATATTCATTCATGTAGCCTACATAATAATAATCTTTTACATTTGAATCTTTTATTGTTTCATATTTAAAATTATTGTGTGCATCTGCACATCCCTCTGTAGGTTTGATTTGGTCTATGGTGCTGTCTATTTTCAGTTCCTCAATATTGCAATGCACCAACAATGCACCTAAACGCACCTCTTTTTTAGACCAGCATGCCTATGAGTGCACAAATGGGCGCAAATGCATTTGCTATTTGAACAACGTGGTGCAGGACACGAAAATGAGAACTGCATCGGGCTGTAACTAGCAAAAACTATTGTGCTGGCATTGAGCGGGGTGTATGATAAGGCCCTAGAACATACAGTCACGATATTTATCTGTCTCAAACATTAAAAGAAAACACAAAATCATTAGCTGCTCTTGATTAAAATACAATTTATTTGCATCTTTTTTCTTTCTTTTTTTATAACAAAGACAAAATAAAAAATGAATAACATAGTAATTGTTATTAAGAAAAGAACTGTAGGAAAATATTCAATGTTGTTTGATGATTTTGCTTAGGAATCTTCATAAAACTTTTATTAGATTTTTTTTTCTCAAAATCTACTCCGCTCACTCTATCACATTAACAGATCACAAAAAGATTCATTTACTGAGTGAATATGGAGGTATCAATATTTTAAAAGTGCTAAAAGACACCAAAGTTGGAGAGTTGGTAGAATGAATGAATGAATGAATGAATGAATGAATGAATAAATAAATAAATACATAAATAAGTACAGATCAAAAACATTCAAAGCTCACGGTTTTCAAAGGTACTATATTTGATTTTGTAGCATCCTTTTGCATCACATTTGTTGAAAGGTCTTTAAACTGCTCATAAGAAAGTAGAATATTGTAGTCAGAACTGACCATTCAAGATGTCAGACACAACCAAGACATAGATCTTCCATTTAAAAATAAAGAAAATCAATGGTTTCCTTTAGGCTGGCTATATGACCAGCCTGTGGCATGCTGTCTATATATATATATACCGTAATGGAAAACTTACATTAAAGGCCAGTGCCACAGGAAACAGATCCACTGGAACAAACTGGCATTGGAGTTTTGCCCTCTAAGGCAAACACTGGGAAAGGAAACTCTTGCAATCTTCCTGTCGCTCAAAGGGAAGCAAGCTAATATGAAATGACTTTGCTACAACTGATGTACACTCTGGAAATGAACTAGTTATGTTCTGCTGGGCGGAAACCCTGATGATTCCATTAACTGAGAGGGATTGAACTGTAAAATAAACCAATATTGACCCCCTGCAGAATATATATGAACTTGGCAGTTGCGATAATGCATGCTGCTTGTATTCCATCATCTTTGGATGACTGCTTGGACAAAAGGAACGACTCTCCTTGAAAGTGCACAACAGAGTTGTGAACACTCAGCAACTTGTGTGTATCTGTCTCATACGTATAACACATTCTAAAGTGTTGTGTAGGCTATATAAATTTTCATTTGCCATTACTTATGACATTACAAGAAACTATCCCAGAGGTCAAGGGGCAACTGAAAGCCACAAGTGTTACTGGAAAGTTAAAATATAATCAGAGAGCACAATTATGGCATAAATATATACATCCAAATGTCCGGTCAAAAGTCATTCCTTTTCCTCTGTCTCACATGAAGACTAAGAAAAATTATTCTAGAATTTCAATGTAAAGCTGTTGAAAACTGAAAAATGCAACACAATCCTCAGATATGTTGAGTCAGCAGATTTGTTGCAGGTGTGTTTGTGTAAGGAGTATCACGTGACACAATGCCCTCTTTCTTGCATTGAGAAAGACTAATATTGCAGTTGTGGTAGACCGTAGATCTCTTAATAAATGGAATGCTAATTATGTTGCAAAATCTTTTATATTTAAAACTCAAGCAATTGGGGTAAATTTTGAATGCATGAGGCACAATCTTTTATCAAACCAGTTAAGTGCAAACCCCTCACACTGACAATTATAAAGATTTAATTGTTCATGTCAGTCACCAGTCATGTCAATTACCTATACAACACTGAAACAAATACTAACCCCTAACACTATCATACCCTAACCTTGACCTTAGTTTGTGTGTGCACAGTATACATACACATTTGTCATTCTTGTGTGCATATTCGAAGATATTTAAGTGATAAAATTTGTATGCAAAGATTAACCAGAACTGCTTACCCTGGAACAACATAAAGCTTAAGCTAATTTCAGCCGAAACCTTAAAAAAGGAAGCAGGAAGTGAGTGAAACAATAGATCTAAACTGATAGATTGAAATAGTAGCCTAAGGGTAAACCTTGAATTAATACCACCTCACTTTACTGGTAATGAGCATTCATTGTTTTCACTGCGTTCAGAGTACAGCTGGGAGTACAAACATGTTATTAAGGCTAAATAATTCAATTCGAATGCTAATCGCTTTAACGTGACAATTCAGAATGGTTAACAACCCAAATATGTTCATTAAGTGCTAAATGCCTGAAGACTGCATTACAATCAAACCAAAGAAAAGGCCACCAAAACACTGGTATCCTTTATACCAATTTTTAGATTTATACCTCTTAATTTCAACCCTCTCCTCATCCCTCCAAAAAAAGAAAAAAAAAGAAAAGAAACAATATGTCTGAAAGACTTCAAACGCTTTAAAATCTAGTCACCTTTCACAATCAGCACTTAACAATTAAAATTGAAGCGACGAGGAGGCTGGAGGTGGTGGCGGTGGCGATGTGGAGGCAGGAACCTGCATCCTTTGCTGGGTAATTACACAAGGTTGTGTCAGGAGAGGGGAAACGTCAGAGAAGCAGGGACAGGTGAAGAGAGAGCAAGCATGGCGTACTGACAGTAATTGCTCCTCTTAAGGGAAAAAACATAGGAGAACATGTGTAGCCATGAGAGAAACACGAGCAGTCCAGATGTAGAAAAGACGGATAAGGCTAATAGATGGATAATACATACATCTGGAACCAGACCAATTCATCTCAAGCATGTTTCATGGTGATTGTGTATTATGTGAAATGAGCTTTCTGTGTGGGAGATGGCAGGATCTCATTCAGAAACCTTCTTCACCAGGTGCTTAAAAAGCATTTTCGTGGTGTAAGCGAAGCGTTGCGTAGGTGTGTGCTTCGTTTATTGGATAGAATTGTATCTTCATACTAGAAATACAGTAGCATGTGTGTGTTTGGGTTCACCATTGAACATTTTGCCTAGCAGCTCTTTATAAAAGAACACCCTACTCAGAATAGTGTGCCGTCAGGTGAATGCAAGAGAGCAATGGTAGACACGTTATGTAATGTTATATTAGAATGGCAGAGCAATACTCAAAAAATAAGCCAAAATGCACAACAAGCAAAGAGCTTTTCCTAATCTCAATTTAATGATATATGCTCTACTGTTATGGTAAGCCACAAGAGATGCAAATGCTCTCTGTGAATTTTTAGAAGACAATAAAAAGTAAAAGAAATAAGTCACTAGAGTATGGGACGGCCAAGCAGTCACTCTGGAGTACAGGAGGAAATTATTATTTAGAGAAAATGACTATTTAGAGCCATATTTACGTTGCAAAAAGATGCATCTTAAGAGACATAAAACATAAATAAATAATCACAATAAATTATACATCACATTTTAATAGATTTTAAAAAGCAAATTATTCCTGTGATGGAAAAGCTTGTCAACAGTCACTTATCCAGTCTTCAATGTTCCATTAATCTTCAGAAATCATTCTAATATGTTGGTTTTGTGTTTAAGAAACATTTCTTATTATTATCAATCTTAAAAACAGTTGTGCTGCTTAATATGTAAAAAAAAAAAAAACCTAATCCTGAATTTATTTCTTCTGTTGAACAAATTATTTTCCATACCAGGAAAGTAAATGGGGGCCAGTGAATGTTTGGCTATCAACATTATTCAATATGTATTATTTTGTGTTTAACAGAAAAAGGAAAATCAATATTTTTCATTTTTGGGTGAACTATTCCTTTAACATCTTAACATCATTTCTGGTAGCTTTAATGAATGAATGAATGTCACACAACTCTGCTGCAAGGAACACGGAGCCAAGGATAATCAAAACCAACACATGAGTAAATCCAACAGTGAGAACAGGAGGAAGACACATGTATGGAACTGGTGGACCCAACAAAAACTGAACTGAAAGGACAGGGGTTTTTAAAGGCAGGATAATGGGGACAACACAGGTGTATGAAATGACTAAATTAACAGGGACATAGAACACATGGAGAAGAAACTAGATACACCTGGAGTCAAATTAACAAACTACGGGAGACAGGAACGGGGTCACAAGGGCAAAAACACACAGACAGGTCCATAATCTTGACAATGGATGAATGGATGAATGAATGAATGAATGAATGATGTTTTTCAATTTTAATAAACCAGGACCTTGCGAGGAAGACATTTATGAAAAAGATTATTAATATTAAAATGTATTTTCAAATACTAAGAAAATGTTTTTTACATTAAACTCTCAATGAATTTAATGATCTGTCTGATGTCTTAAAGTTACATTTATCGATTTAGAAGTTGCTTTTCTCCAAAGTGACTTGCAAGTGAGGAATGCTAAGGATGAGGATCCAATTTTGTGTGGCATTCACCAAATAACATTTGGATGGAACACAGGTTTGCAGTGAGTGTAGGTAGATGGGTATAAATCTGGCGTTTTTTCTATGTGAATAAATCAGACAGTGACTTTAACTTGATGCTGGCAGCTACTGCCAGTCAGTGAAGAAAAATAAAGAAACTAAACAAAACACCCATCTTGCTAAAAAAAGTAGTTATAAAGCAGTGCAGTTGAACCCAAATACATTTTCTGTGTGAACCGACCACAAGTCCTTCAAATGTCCTTGCCATGTGTGTATTCTGCAGATGAAGGACTGTCATCTGCCGTTCTAATTACCTGATACTAATTAACTGATGAGTTGTTTCAGCCCCTTACGAAGTCATGTAGTTGTGTCTCATGTATAATCGTTCTATAAAATCTCCCACACAAGCTCCACAAAATAGTTATACAGTAAATGCATGTAATGCATTAGTATTTGTCTCATTAGTCTCAGTACTTATGTAAATATGCTGTGAATATCATATTATGAAATGTTACTGAAATGTACTGATGAGAATTTCAGAAATTTTAAATGGAAAAGTCTGTAAAAACAACTTTTAAAACAAGGCAAAGTGTAAAAGTCTTTTATATCCTTTTAAGTTTATAGATTCTATAGGTCTAATGTACTTCAATTACTATATAATAGGACAGATAGACAGACAGAGATACTATGGATAGATGGACGGATAGATAGAGGGACTGACAGACATTACAGACAGACTGTTAAACTGTCAGACAGATAGACAAAGGAATAGAAAGCTCAACAGACTGACAGACAGGAAGTACTGTTGGTGTTATCAAGTGATATGGTGCACGTGACCTTTGCCCTTTTCTATGTAGCTAATGAGTTCATATGTGTGATGAGGACGTGGGTACGGGAAGAGCAAGATAACCTTTGGAGGGGAAAGCGGGAATATTATAATGAGTGAAATATGATGTGCTCTGTTGCCAGTAGCTCTGGGTGAGACAGACAGCAATATAAACAAGTGAATGATGAAGAGATGACAAGAGAAAGTGCGACTGCTGAGGGGGAAAACATCACAACAGACAGAGGAATGGGGAGTCTTGGGAGTGTTCTAAAGACCTGCCAGAAAACTTGCCACTTCTCTTGCCATTTTATCTGTGTCAAATAACTGCAAGGGTATAAAAGGTAACCTGGGCAAAAGCCATGTGTCAATACACAGACAAGAATCCTTCTGTAATTGTAATCTACAGTACAGGGCCATTCAGTTACTAGAGGATGACCTCTGTAAATTTAGAAAGTTTGAACAATTGAATTAGGGCTTTTAAGAGCCAGACTATTTTTTAAAGCTGTGAGGGGTGCAGTCGTGGCCTAATGGTTTTGGACTTGTAATCTGAAGGTTGTGGGTTTGTATCTCAGGTCCTGCAGGGATTGCAGGTGGTGGGGATTGCAGTGCTCTCTTCCACCCTCAATACCATGACTGAGGTGAGACCCTTGAGCTTGTGTTTGTGTTCACTACTGTATGTGTGCACTTAGATGGGTTAAATGCAGAGCACAAATTCAGAGTATGGGTCACGATACATGGCAACACATCCTCAAACGAGCTTATTTCCCCCCTCTACACTGACAATGATGCTTCTTAGTACAAACAGAAGATAGTCTCTCCCGTCAAGAGTGAAGTAACAGCAAACACTTAGCAGTCCTCTCCTCACTTAAGGACAGGTCTTATATGAGCAAATCAATACGTCAGTGTCAGACCGGTGAAGCACTAAGGTTTGGTTTTGCTTGTCTGTCCAAATGGTGTTTAGTATTGACCTTGCATACGATGGTCAATGGTCTAAGAGAATAATTATGTTTACCGCTGTCTTTCAGTTTAACATCTGCGCAAAGTTGCAAACACACACAGTCAGGCTTTCCATAGCTCTCAGCCTGAAACATTAAGCATTTACAAAATATTTTCAACTAAGCTGGTGGCTTCTCCCGATTTTCGTGCATTTAGAGGAAACTTTAAGATAAATTAAATTACCAGCTGAACTCAGACCCTTGAAATAAACCCAAAAGTATAATTTATGATTTCTGGAAACACTCATTGCAAGATTAAAGAAGTGATTTTTGCGCACACTCATGCACACACTGATAATTTATCCTAGCAAAGAGAGGGTTAAACCTTAGCTCTGAATGAGAGATCTGACACCCCAAGCTGTATCGTGGATCTTCACTTAACGCAGATGTTGCATCAAAAAGGATGCTGAAGGTTAGATTGCTCTTTTATGTTGTTTGATTTGAACATTTGGGCAAGTCAGTGTTCTGGCTTTTAGTGTTGAAGAGAATGAGCTACTCAGTTCTGGTTTCTCTAGTCTTTGAAGGAATAATTCACCCAAAATTTCTTCAATAACTTCATTCATTTTGTTTCAAACCTCCAAAAAGGTTTTTTTTTTCTCTAGACAACAAAGAGACCTGCTCTTTTTCATATAATATACTGAATAATCCACCAGTAACTGTCGATCTCCAGAAATTACAAAAAGCACCCTAAAAACAGTCATTTAAATAAGTATGCAAAGTATATAGATTTACTTTTTAAAAATTAACTTTCTTCAGGGTGCAATATTTTAGAGTTCATCTCATGCTACCTCAGTTTTTTTTTTTTTTTTTTTTTTTGGTGATATATGTGATATTTATATCTACCATAAAGTATCAAATAATAGCAATAACTGTTCATGTACTATCCGTTAATGAAAAAAGTGCTCATGCAGTCTACTGTTACTATGGTTACTTCTTAAGACACCCAAACACAACATCAGTTTCTGAGTGTCTATTTTCTGCAATCTGAAAATACATTCTCTAACTAACTTGTAATTGAAACTTCTGTGGTTAATGAAAAGTTAGAAAGAGTTAAAGCCCTGCCATCATATATGTAAAAAGATTATATTGGTGCAACTAGTAACAAAACATATTGGATTCAACTACTGTTGGCATTAATAAAAAATGGATCTTCTACGGTATATTGATACCTTTATTTTGAATAATCTGAGGAACCTTCTCTCCACTACAAAGAACCACAGATCCCAATGAAGGACCTTTATTTTTAGGACACCATAATCTATATTCATGGAGAGTAAATGATGACAGAAACTTCAATATATCCGTACAGGCCTATATTTGTTCTGTACTTTTTGCACCTGTGTCACCTGCCCCAGAGACAAGGGCACAAGGAGAGAGTGGACCTACTCTGGTTGCAACATGGTAACTAGGTGACAGATGGACCCAGGTGACCTTGCCAGGCTGGGTTCCGGTTCAGGATGGCACGTATCC
This sequence comes from Carassius auratus, assembly GCF_003368295.1. Taxonomy (NCBI): domain Eukaryota; kingdom Metazoa; phylum Chordata; class Actinopteri; order Cypriniformes; family Cyprinidae; genus Carassius; species Carassius auratus. The sequence continues at coordinate 16,909 of NW_020526883.1, forward strand.
AGTTTGAACACATGCACCGACAGGTATGTACTGGAATTCTATGATAGTTTTGTTATGAGTTCAGGTTCAGTTCCCTTTATTGAATGTCGATGGAAAATAAAGCCCCCCAGAAAGTACAATAATAAATTATATAGAATATTGAATCTATCTCCTTCAGTCTCTCTCTCTGCATGAGCATGTGTGACGACCAACAAGTTACAGCAGACAGCAGAATCCTTATTGATCTGGTCTGTGGCAGCGAAATAGCCCCTGTCAGCACTAAATCCCTCTCCCTGTCACTCTTACCTTGGACAAGCAGTCCCTCCAGTTACTCCCTCAGGAATATTCATGAGTGTGCGAGAGACTACCTGAATGCCAACACGTTTGACATCAGCTTTTATCATCCGGTAGAACCAAACTTTCACAGGGAGACAAAGGAAACCGATGGGTTTTAGTGGCTCCTTAAACATATTTAGACATATGCCACAATTAATACTGTAAACTTAATTGCATTTAGACATTAAATGCAAATGAATAAACAACAATTACATGCTTTGCTTGAAAATCAGTTTGTGCCATCTTTATTTTAAAACAAATAGCATTTGGTTTGATATTTGTTTGTCTAGCGTAATGACATTCATGTGGCTTAAGTGTCCAAATACATTTAGCTTCTACTGTACATTTTAAGCTCATTAGCGACTGTGGAATTTATGCCCATGGCGAGTCTAAAATTATTTTCAGTAGAAATAATCCTACTCATCTCTTGGTGGGCTGAGAATAACCGCCATCATCTAAATATTACATTCATGTAAAATACTTTATCTCCTGCCTTTCAGTGCTCATCATAGTTCCAAATGTAAAACAAGGCATTGATGAAAGTCGAAGTCTCCAGGCGCTCTCTTTCCCTCTCAAACCCTTTCCATCTCATTAAGTGGTGTAAAAGCTTAAGCAGCGGTAGAAGTACAGACTTGCAGATCTCAGGGGATGAGTGCATGGGGCGTGAGTCTCTTCTGTTGGGTACGAACAATCATGCAGGGAGTAAAAGCAGCAAAGGATATAGGGAGCAGATGTTCATTGTATACAGAATTATGTGATTTCATTACAATTAATTAATATGAAATATGATCAAATGAAACTTTTTACTTTTTAATAGTTAATGTACAAATACGCCAGTGATATATTCCAGATCACTGTCCCTCAGCAGTGTACTGTACATTTTTCATGACTTAACTAACAATAAATGAGATCCTGTAAAGTAGCTTTTTTTCCTTTGAAAACATCATAATGTTGTCCAAAATATTCATATAGCAAATGCTGATATTAAACTGAATGACCCATTCAGGATGTCATGCAAAATCCAATACACCGTGGTTGATTATCTTTGGTTCTTACCCCGTCCTCTTTATATATTATTGTGCTTGATGACAACATTTTATAAATAAAATCATAAAATCATCCTTCATAAATATGTTGAACATTCTGTGAAAAAAAAACAACCTTTTTTATTATTATTTAATATTGACTGAGTAGGGTTCAAGTTAATCTTGTACCACCAGTGGTGCAGAAAAGACTTCTCAGAAGACTGTTTCTATTAGGAAATCTCAAGCTTATTCAAGCTGAAGTTTTTGTGAAGAAATAAATTGGTGAGTTGGAACCTGTCAAAAGAAGTGAGGAGGTGTTGAGTTCGCTACCAGGGTCTAACAGATAACAAGTCTTGCAGGTTTGTGACAGGTGTTGCATGATACAGACTGTGAGCTGTCATTAGAAATGAGTGCACTGTCATGGGCAGAAATGATGGTGAAAATTAACAAAGCTTAACAAGTATAAGAATAATGTACTAGATATTATGTATAATTTTCTGTTTCAGTGTAATTAGACAAAAGACATGACATGCTCAGAAGTTACAACATAATTAAACATTATGAAAAATATGCATTCCACTATTTCATATGGATTGACACTCAGAAAATATCTTCTTTACCTGACAGAATCTACTGAATTAAGTTTCCTGAAATATCACACCTGTCTCCGTGGAAACATGAGGCTCTGTGAACTGCGAAAAAAGATTAAAACTACTATTTTGTCCTCAGTAGGTTTGTCAAATAATACAATAAAAACCTTGAGGTTCTATCAGGTCGATTTATTTTGTTGCTGTACTACCGGCTATTTTTAATAAACACCGTATTTGTGTTGCATAAGTTACATAAATACAGTCTCTAGACATTTGGGACCTTGTCTTTGACTAAATTCTTTCTTCCCAACCCAACCATCTTACGCACAACTGCTTCCATTCACCATGCTGATATCGGATTATTTTGTATTCTGTGCATTTGACAACATTAAGATCCTATCTGACAGCTGCTCCCATTAGAATGCTTCATTATTCAATACCCAAAGCAAACAATTCACTGTGCTGAAGCCAAACAAACTCGGGATTCTAGAAATCATGTCTCCATGCAAACATGTCGAGCACTGATAGATAACCACCAGATGGACACAGTCATCCTTCCCATTTTCTGCTTCAAAAGAAATTGTCTAGTTTCAGAGAAATTAGGGCCAGGGGTTGGAGGTTTCAGGTCTTCTCATCTATGTGAACACTGTACAAAAGACCAAAGATGTATCAGCCGAACCAATAAATGAAATGCTTGGATCCACTGTTGCTTGCAAGGACTAAAATATTGAAAGGGCCCTTTTTCCAAACTAAATTCAGAAAGACAGTGTCTAGAGAGGGAGAGAGAAAAAGTAGTGAGAAAAAAAAATAAAAACTCCCTTAAGCTCAATCACACCAGTTAAACTAGTCAGGAACAGCACAGTATCAAGTACCATCTAACTGTGGAAATGCCACCATATATTGAGACTGCAGACAGTCTACTGTATGTACTGCTGACATTTCAGACACTCTTTAAAAGGTCAATATACAGCCTGAAAGGTACAAATATAATATATAAAAGGCAGATTGTAAGGTCAGTGGGGTTAAAGTAGGCAGGCACAGGAAGCTGAAGAGCACAAAATGCTGATCATTACAACGCATGGCAACACAACAAATGTTTCTGCACGTCATTTATCACCTTAGACTTGTGCAGCTTCATAGACTTTGAATAAATTGTTTGAGGAAGTCTACAAATTTCACATTTTGGTTTATAAATAACTAATCGCCCACAGATCCTTAAAGGGGGGGGGGGGGTGAAATGCTATTTCATGCATACTGAGTTTTTTACACTGTTAAAGAGTTGGATTCCCATGCTAAACATTGACAAAGTTTCAAAAATTAAGTTGTACGTTTGAAGGAGTATTTTTGTTCCCAAAATACTCCTTCTGGTTTGTCACAAGTTTCGGAAAGTTTTTTTCGAGTATGGCTCTGTGTGACGGTAGATGGAGCGGAATTTCCTTATATGGGTCCTAAGGCACTTCTGTAAGAAGAGCACGCGCTCCTGTATAGCGAGGCTGAGCAGCACAGACATTTCACTGATCAGAGCGAGAGCGTCGCGAAAAGTCACAAAAGAAGTGTGTTTTTGGTTGCCAGGACAAGACAATCCTGCACAGATTACCAAAAAAAAAAAAAACAGCATTAAAGGACCAGTGGATGGAGATTTTTACAGAGCATCAATGGAGTTGTGCAAGTGTTTTTGTTTGTTCCCTGCATTTCGAAGATGCTTGTTCACAAGGCCCAGTTTGACGACGGATTTGCGTATCGTTTATTTCTTAAGGATGATGCAATCCCAAGGAAAAAGGGTCACGATCGCGTGTTGGAACCGCAGGCGGTGAGTAAAACTGCTTCAAATATCTCTGCCTCCTTGTTAGTGCATCCCCTCCCATGCCAGAGACCCAGGTTCGAGCCCCGCTCGGAGCGAGTCGTTGCTGCTGCTGCTTTCGTTCAGTTTCAGCCTCTGGATCTGATTCTGGATCATAAATAAACGGCTGAATCTTACTGTAAGCCATGGTTTGTTTTGGATGATGGGTTTTCCCTCACGGTAATGTCACAGCTTCCACATGCTCTCAACGCAAAAGCCTATTCGCGCTCGTGATTCTTTAGCTCCGCCAACAAGTCACGCCTCCAGCCGGTCGTGTTTTTCCGGGAAACTCGGTACAGACTATCTTTCTCTTATGAATATAATAAAACTAAAGACTTTTTGGATTTATGAAGGATGCAGTACTACTCTAAATGTACTCAAGATTAACAGGATATTGAGTGAAAACGAGCATTTCACCCCCCCTTTAAAGATACAGTGAGCTATTTCTGAGTAACGCTGTTAAAAAGTTGATCAGACCGAGCACCAAAACACACTTGTAGCCAATCACCAGGGGGCCTGTTGCATAGCATATTTGTGAATCTGGAGGCGGAGCTATCAATATAGAGGCATGTTTTTTTTGGTAATTTCAAATATCAGCAGTTTCTAAGTGTTGTGTCAATTCATGGTTACAAGTTGTACTGAGCACTCCAGCCTAGATTCACCCAGTATACTCAGAGCACTCCCAAACTGCAGGGGGCAACCATACAACAGGAGGTGGAACCAACTTCTCGGAAGTGCTCTTGGGACCATATTTACCTGCGCACCCACAGGGAGTGCATGGCATTGAAATGTTTGGTAAGAGCTCAGTTGGCCCTCTCACCCGTTCCTGGAAAAAGATACCCTAACCAATGAACTTACTGCACCTTTAAAGTAAATTCAAAGTTCCATTGTTTAGAACTGTTTCTTCAACTAGGCACTTTAGAAGAAGAGTCATAAGAAAAATGACTGAGAAAAAATGAAAAATTCAAATTGTATTACTCTTACAGTTTATATACATACTTTTTTTTCTAAAAGTAATGGACATTTTTCAACAGTCATTTCTACCACATTTCAAATTATTCACTTTTAGCATTCTACATGATTTGACACAATTAAAGGTTGGTTGGAAACAAATAAATAAATATAGCTCAACGACTTTTGTATTCAAGTATGAACTTTTGGTTGCACTTTATTTTACAGTACGTGTAGTTACATGTACTTACAGTGTATTTATCTAAGAAAGTTCTCCTAATACAAGGCAACTACTTGGGGTAGGGTTAGGTTTAGGGGTAGGTTCAGGGTTAGTACCTAGTTATCACATACTTATTGTAACTACTATAATAAGTACATAGTATGTACACGAGGAATTGGACTGTAAAATAAAGTGCTACCGAACTTTTTATTAATATTTTTAAAATAAAAAAATATCTTTATAAGGCGTGAAATTGAAGGTGTGGTGGAAATGACAATCAGTTATAATTGAAAACAAACTGATTTCAGTTACCCACAAATCCTTAATTTATGATAGCTTAATTATTTTTTTAGATTATCATATTTTTAAAATGTAATTCATGTTTATCTGATGGTTTTTCACATTTTAAGACTAAATTTAGCTCTGGGACGAGGGTAAAACAAAGCCTATTTGAAAAGTAGCATAAAAAAATAATTGAAGGCATTGCAAAATGTTTCCAAATTAATTTTATTGTGACCTTCAAAAAAATAACAAATAAACAAAAAATAAAACACTCTCACACTGTCATTGTCTGGGAATAACCGCTGTGTTTGCTAACAGGTGTGACTCAACCAGCCTATTCATACATCAGCAAATAAAAAAGATTAACAAAATGTAGTTGTAAGTTCTCAAATGTCAAGTGAGTTAGAATACAAAGTTACTTTTTTTTTTTAAATATCAACTAAAGCAACTATTCAAGACTGACAGCTGCATTCTGCTGCTGTGAAGCCAGTAACTGTTCTCTTATGCAGATTGGCTGGCCACAGCTCAAACCAACCTCCAGTTAGTCCTGTATGCTGTAGATGTATTTAATCACATTAGATTTAAAATGAACATAACCCTGCACAGCCCATGATATGTAGGTCACCGAGAGGTCTGTGTGTGGCAGATCTAGGCTGAGCATCCAGCTCTAATTGGATTGGAGGCTTTAGGTTAAACTACCGGCACCATCAAGCTCAAGGTAAATGACTCCCATAATCTCCCACCGGTGAACAGCCCCCGTGTCAGTCAGTGACCTCAACGAATATTGTGACTCCTTGAGCTCCCCGCATGTGATTACAGTTTATTAGACTGTTGGCCTAATCATGACCTACAGCTCAAAGAATCTGTCACATCGGTGTGCTTCACGCACAGAACTACCGGTTCTGCATGAAAGTGTTTGTCACAACATATTTCTACAGAACCTTCCCACTCCCCCGACTTTTCAGATCTACACACCCTCCAAAAGCCATTTACAATGATACATAAACTGATACAAACACACACTCAAATGCCTTGTCGTTTTTCGCATGCCACATTAAAGCTGATGGCTGGCAGTTTCAAGGGCATTATCAGATGCAGTGAATGGGCTGTAATGAGCATCAGGCTGATCCGGAGGAGACAAGTCATTTGTCTGAGTGACAGGTACAAGCATCCCCTACAAACCAATCAGAACTTCAATAAAAAGCCCATGTTTCATTGTATAACAAAAAACCCAGTATGTACTCAAGACTATTCCATTAACGAGAGGAAGTCACAAAACAAACTTGTGTAACATGAGATTTCAATTGAGGTGCAAGGAACATTACTGTTAACACTTTTCGAGGTAATGAGGTGTCAAAGATTATATGAATTAAAAATGGTTCTTTTTGAGAGAGACTCAAAAAAGTAGCCCTCAGACAGGAGAGACATATAGACACTAAAATTGACTATATACAGTAAGATGGGTTACTGAAACTGGTCCAAGATCGCCTTAAGGTTGGGGAGGATGTGGTCATACCATTGTTAATCCTCACTAAGAGAATAATTTAACAAAACACAGATGAAACACTCCTGTGGTCAGGGGCACAGCTGATATTTTTTTACTGGGGGTGGACCAAGCAGTCAGCAGTCCAATTTTTTCAGTCCGGAAAAATACCAGCTCAGATGAGAGTATATGATCAGTATGATTACCGTTACAAGCACAACTGAGGCAGCTACCAGCTCCTCATAAGGGTAAGTTGTCATAGCACATACACACAAAGAATTTAAACATTGGTGGTAGCATAGATATATATGGTGGAAACACCATCGTCACGTGTGTTTAATGTGTGTTTAATGTGCGTCACGTGTGGTGACCAGTAGATTATTATTGTGCATCAGTCTGCACCTGCCTCGACCCGATTCTGAAGCAGTAGTGGCAATAATTAAAGGTGCACTAAGCAATTTTTACCAAATTATGTTGATATTTGAAAGCACAAAAACAAACATGCACATACACCAACAGGACCTGCTACAATGGCCAAGAGAGCTCAACTGCACATGAAAAAATTAAACACAAAAACCATCCTCATCAATTTAACAACATGCACTAGAAATGCTCATAACACAAGCAGATAAAGAAATGCAGCGCAAAGACAGAAATGCGCTGCAAATGCTCACAGCACAAAGAAACACACTGCAAAAACAGAAACGTGCAGCAAATACTTACAATACAAAAAAATTAAGAAACGCATAGACTGAGTATTTGCAGCGCATTTCTTTATTTGATTGTATTGTGAGCATTTGCTGCTTGTTTTTGTATTTAGTTGTGTTATGAGTATTTGCAGCACACATGCTGCCAAACTGATGATGTTTTCTTAATTTGCTGATGCTTTTTCTATTTGCATGTGTTTTGTGACATTGCAGTGTGTTGAACTCTCTCAGCCACTGTACCTCACCCCTATTTTAAAATCGTTGTGGGTCATGTCCTCCCCATCCTTAATGCCATCTGCGCGCCTACCTGTGGTGTCCCTGCTAGTAGCTTTTATTTGAGTTTAGGTTGGCAGACATTTGTTGACTGGTGAGAGTTACTGTTGTCAAAGCAATGGATTTGTGGGTGAGCCAGACACCCAACCAGGGAGCCATCTTAAGCTGAATAGCCCTGAATAAAGCAAATCTATCAAAGTACTGACTGTAAAATTACATTTAATGGGGTCTGAAGATATATCACTGTACAAAATAAATCTGCTATTATGTGTATAAGTGGCACTGGAATGTTTACCTCAACTCCATTCCAGTGATCTACAGGATTGAATGGAGATTTTAAGGCATCATACATGCACTCAAAAACATTAAGAAAATATAGACAACTTTTTAAGCTACCTTACAGATCTTATGCATCAAAGATCTTATGCATTTTTTTTTTTTTGAACTTCCATTTTTTCATTAACTCTATATCATCACTGTTGAAAAGTATTGTGCTCATAAAATGTATTCCAGGGAAGCCATGGAAGAACGAGCAGTTCATTCATCAATTCATACTACCTTACCTTCACACTGTGGAGATACAAACCAGATGACAGAAGACTACCAACAACAAGCACAGGGATTAAAAGGGGCGGGGCTTCATAGGACCTTATACCTCACCGTAACCACATTCTAACATTGTCTGCATGTATTCTTCATTGAAAAGGTTATCCATGAATGCACTGCAATGAACTCATTTGAAAACTACACAGTGTGTGTTGTAGCATGGTTGGAACAAAACTCTGCAGGGCTCCGGCCCTCCAGGAACTGAGTTTGACACCCCTGCTCTATTGGAATGAGTTGTATCTCTCATGCAGTGCACTATTTGCATGCTTTGAAGAGTTGCTAATATGTAAACTTTAAAAAAAAAAAAAAATGCAAGAATACATCCTGTTTAAACGGCCCCTTAGAGTGTCATGAAAATGGCAATGAGAACATGAATATATATATATATATATATATATATATATATATATATATATATATATATATATATATATATAATTATTATTATTTTTTTTATATAATTTAAGAAATGGAAGAGAAACGGACAACAGAACACTGCTTGAAAAAAAAAAAAATTGTTTAATTTGTCCTGGCAAGTGCAGACATACATTGTCACGGTAGGAAATCCATTGTTTCCTCCGTGTCATGTTTTGTGTTTGTATTTGTACTCTCGTAGTCTCCATGTGCTCGTTTGGTTAATTGTTGTCACCTGTATGTTGATTGTCTCGCTCCAGCTGAGCCTCATCTCCACTCTGCTATAAACACTCACCTCTCTCTCTGTCTGCCGTCAGATCCTCTCTCATGTTTCCGTGTCCTAGTTGGATTTCCGTCTTCCGTGTTCGTGTGCTGGATTGGGTTCGTGTTGTCGTCCTCGTGTCAGTGTTCCGGTCTGTTCCTGGTTTCAACCATTGACCACCTTCACCTGCACCATCGACTTCACCATCCAGCTCTTCTCACGCCACCGTAGACCTTCCTTGCCATTGCCAACATTCTGGACTCTCTTTCTAATAAACATCATCTGATTGCCTGCAATTGCTTCCTCCTCTTTTACCTGTCGTTACAGTAGGATCTGACCATCATGGAAGCAGCAGGCGATCGCTCCCCATCTCATCTGGAGGAATTTCTGCAGAGAGCCGTGGGTCGTATGGATCGCCAAGACAAGGCGATAGATGAGATGGGTCGAGCCTTCCAAGCAATGGTGACAAAGGTGTCCGAGCTCGCTCTCCAGACTCAACACCAACAACAACCGCCTCCCGCTGCGCCTCCCACGCCACCCACACCGCCGATCGTCTCCGGGGGGATTTCCCAGCCCGAACCACGCCTCCCCATCCCTGAGAAATATGCGGGTGAGCCAGAGTTTTGTCGATCATTTCTATCTCATTGTTCTCTGCACTTCGCCCTGCAGCCCCGCACGTTCTACACCGAGGAAATGAAGGTGGCATTCGTCTTGTCACTACTGACGGGAAGGGCTGCCCTCTGGGGGACGGCGGTGTGGGAGAACCAAGACAGCTGCTGTGCCTCGTTCCACGCCCTTTCGGAGGAGATGAGACGGGTCTTCGACCGCTCCGTCGCCGGGAGGGAAGCGGCTAGACTTCTCACGGACCTACGTCAGGAGGACAGGTCCGTATCCGATTACTCAATTGAGTTCCGCACCCTGGCGGCGGAGTGTAAGTGGAACGAAGAGGCGCAGTGGGATCACTTCCTGCATGGGTTGGCTGACCGCATCCAACAGGAGATCCGCGCCGTCGAGCTCCCCACTTCTCTCAATAGCCTGATTGACCTCACCATCAGAGTGGACAACCGACTCGATCAAGCCGCCAGACGGAGGGGGAGAGCAGTTCTCGCGAACAGACCGGAGGCTCAGTGTCAGCGCTCAGATGTTGCGGTCAGCCCACCGGGAGATCTTGAACCCATGCAGGTGGGGCGAGCTCGGCTCTCCCGGGAGGAGAGGATCAGGCGGAGATCCCTGGGACTATGTTTATACTGCGGCAGCCAAGAACATCACATCCAGCGCTGTCCGGTAAGAAGACCAAGCCCGATAGTAAAACTGAGGCTACTATCGGGTGGGATCTCTGCCAGGAAGACCTCATCTACATCGACACTCCTTCCGGTGAGTCTACGGTGGTCCACCCACGCACTCGATCATCACGCTTTGTTGGATTCTGGGGCCGAGGGTAGTTTCATGGACTTTAAGTTTGCCACTAAACTCAACATTCCTCTCACCTCCCTCAAACACCCCATTGCACCTTTTGCACTCAACGGACACAAACTGCCAGTCATCACACAGACCACTTTACCTGTTTCCCTCATCACGTCTGGCAACCATACGGAGGAGATTTCATTTTACATCACGGACTCACCTCAATCCCCCATTGTTCTCGGTCACACCTGGCTCCAGAAACACAACCCCAGGATCAATTGGCGCCTCGGATCTGTGATTAGCTGGAGCGAGGAATGTCATTTGTCTTGTCTTTTGTCTGCTGGTGTTAATGTTTTTGAGTCTGTGTTTCAGGGGAAAGCAGTGGATTGGGCTAACGTGCCTGCGGAGTACCACGACCTGAAGGAGGTGTTCAGTAAGTCTCGTGCTGATTCTCTTCCTCCTCATCGTCCCTATGACTGTGCGATAGAGTTATTGCCAGGTACTTCTCCGCCTAAGGGCAAGTTATATTCTTTGTCTATTCCAGAGATGGCGGCCATGGAGAAATATATATCCAGTTCTCTAGCAACGGGGTTTATCCGCCCTTCTTCTTCTCCAGCGGGGGCGGGGTTCTTTTTTGTGGGAAAGAAGGACGGATCCTTGCGACCTTGCATTGACTACCGAGGGCTGAACAACATAACGGTAAAGAATACCTATCCTTTACCGCTTATGTCTTCAGCTTTTGAGAGGTTGCAGGGAGCGTCCGTTTTCACTAAATTGGACTTACGTAATGCTTATCATTTGGTCCGCATCAGGGAGGGGGATGAATGGAAGACTGCCTTTAACACCCCTAGAGGCCATTTTGAGTACTGCGTGATGCCTTTCGGGCTAACGAACTCGCCGGCAGTCTTCCAAGCACTCGTTAATGACGTGTTGCGAGACATGGTCGATCTGTTCATATATGTTTACCTGGATGACATACTGATTTTTTCTTCGTCTCTCCAGGAACACGTGCAACACGTACGACGAGTGCTTCTGCGGTTGCTAGAGAATGGATTGTTTGTCAAGGCGGAGAAATGCGTTTTTCATGCACAGTCTGTTTCCTTTCTAGGACACATCATTTCGACTGAGGGTGTTCGCATGGATCCTGAGAAGGTTAAGGCTGTGGTAAATTGGCCATCCCCAGAGTCTCGCAAGGCCCTGCAGAGATTTCTGGGGTTCGCCAATTTTTACCGGCGTTTCATTCGCAATTTCAGCCAACTAGCCGCTCCTCTGACCGCCTTGACCTCCCCTAGTTTGACGTTCAGGTGGTCAGACGCAGCCGAGGCTGCGTTTGCCAAACTGAAAAGCTGCTTTGTTTCAGCTCCCATTCTCGTCACCCCTGATCGTTCACGTCAATTCATAGTGGAGGTCGACGCGTCAGAGGTGGGGGTAGGAGCAGTGTTGTCCCAACGCGCATCCTCAGACGGAAAGGTGCATCCATGCGCGTATTATTCTCACCGTTTATCTCCTGCAGAAGTTAATTATGACATTGGCAATCGAGAGTTGTTGGCAGTCAAACTTGCACTGGAAGAATGGCGTCACTGGCTTGAAGGGTCGGGTGTACCTTTCATTGTATGGACGGACCATAAGAATCTCGAATACATTAGAACCGCCAAAAGACTTAACTCCAGGCAGGCTCGGTGGGCATTGTTTTTCGGTCGTTTCGATTTTACACTTTCTTACCGGCCGGGTTCCAAAAACATCAAACCCGATGCTTTATCCCGTCTTTTTGAGCGTTCCGATCGTACTGCTACTCCCGAGCCCATTTTACCGGGGACCATCATTATCTCCGCGCTCAGATGGGAGGTCAAATCGAAGGTGTTGACTGCCTTAGAAGGGGTAACGCCCCCGGCTCGTTGCCCACCGAACCGATTGTTTGTGCCGGAGGGGTTACGGTCAGACGTTCTCCAGTGGGGTCATTGTTCCAGTGTTGCTTGTCACCCAGGGGTTAGTAGAACTAGGTTTCTAGTCAAGCAACGATTTTGGTGGCCTGGTATGGCTCGTGACGTCCACGACTTCGTCTTGGCTTGCTCAGTTTGCACTATTGGTAAGACTTCCAATCGACCTCCAGATGGGTTACTCTTACCGCTGTCTGTCCCTTCGAGACCCTGGTCCCACATTTCGCTAGATTTCATTACCGCCCTCCCGCCCTCTAAGGGCAATACGGTGATTTTAACCGTAGTGGACCGGTTCTCGAAGGCGACTCATTTTATTCCCTTGCCCAAATTACCTTCAGCCAAGGAAACAGCGGTAGCTGTCATTGACCACGTCTTCCGTATACATGGCCTTCCGACAGACGTGGTTTCTGACAGGGGTCCCCAATTTGTGTCCAAATTTTGGCGAGAATTTTGTAAATTGTTAGGAGCGACTGTTAGTCTTTCTTCCGGGTTCCATCCCCAGAGCAATGGTCAAACCGAGCGAGCCAATCAGGATGTCGAAAGGGTTTTGCGATGTTTGGCTTCCAATAATCCTTCGTCCTGGTGTCAGCAACTCTCAATTGTGGAGTACGCACACAATTCTTTGCCAGTGTCATCTACGGGCATGTCTCCATTTAAGTGTAGTTTAGGGTACCAACCACCTAATTTTGTCAGTACGGAATCCGAGGTTTCGGTCCCCTCCGCACACGCACTAGTCCAGAGGTGTCACCGCACCTGGACCAGAGCTCGTAGAGCTCTGCTCCAGGCTAGGTCGCGCACCAAGGCTAAGGCCGATCGCCACCGGTCGAAGCCTCCCCGTTACGTCGTCGGTCAAAGAGTGTGGCTTTCAACCCAGAATATTCAGATGCGTTCCGTTTCGAATAAACTTGCTCCCAAATTTATTGGCCCGTTTTCTGTTACCAAAATCATTAATCCGGTAACAGTGCGTCTTAGCCTTCCTCCGACGTACAGGAGGGTTCATCCCGTGTTCCATGTGTCCAAAATTAAACCGGTGATTTTTTCCCGTCTTAATCCGCCTGCCCCGGTTCCCCCCCCCCGCCTCGTATCGTTAATGGGGAAACCACATATTTGGTTAATCGTATTCTGGACTCTAGACGGAGGGGACGCGGATTTCAGTACTTGGTGGATTGGGAAGGTTACGGTCCGGAGGAGAAAAGGTGGGTTCCTGCTCGGGACATACTGGATCACCGCCTTATTGATGATTACAATCTACAGGTAAGGCAGGCTGGGAACGTCAGGTGACGTCCTAGGGGAGGGGGTACTGTCACGGTTTCCTCCGTGTCATGTTTTGTGTTTGTATTTGTACTCTCGTAGTCTCCATGTGCTCGTTTGGTTAATTGTTGTCACCTGTATGTTGATTGTCTCGCTCCAGCTGAGCCTCATCTCCACTCTGCTATAAACACTCACCTCTCTCTCTGTCTGCCGTCAGATCCTCTCTCATGTTTCCGTGTCCTAGTTGGATTTCCGTCTTCCGTGTTCGTGTGCTGGATTGGGTTCGTGTTGTCGTCCTCGTGTCAGTGTTCCGGTCTGTTCCTGGTTTCAACCATTGACCACCTTCACCTGCACCATCGACTTCACCATCCAGCTCTTCTCACGCCACCGTAGACCTTCCTTGCCATTGCCAACATTCTGGACTCTCTTTCTAATAAACATCATCTGATTGCCTGCAATTGCTTCCTCCTCTTTTACCTGTCGTTACATACATATTCACTGTGACACTGATATTCAGAATGGCTGCAATCTGTTACAATAATTTGTTTATTATTACACTTTTCGAAAGATAAAGGTATTTCATCTAATACTGTGTATACTCATTCAGTAAGATTCCCATTTCACATTGATTCCTCATTGTGCATCTGCTGTTGTCTCATTGCTTTCCTTAAAATTGAGAATGAAGCACTTTTTTATTATTAGAGGCCCAATCTTTTATCAATTTCTTCCTCCGTGTTGCTTGTTATTTGTGGTAGTCTACTTATGGCTCTTATATGCAATTCTACCTCCGAATTCCGTTTGGGGTGATAAATAAGGTTCTGATTATTCTCTGCCTGCTTAACTGTAATAGTCTGAACAATGTGGCCCCTTCCCCAAATGAGTTCCCCACTCCTGGATTTATCACTGGCTTTGTTGTGTTGTGCTGCACAAAGACTGAATCGAATCAGATTTTTTAAATAATAATACTACAATAACAGATTGTTGTTTAATGGAAAGAAAGATTTTGAAAGGAGAGTGATGAAGGAATGTTGTGATCATTCTAGCATACTTCCCACCGCTACTCCTGGCAGTGGTGCACAGGAAGTTTATTTCTATGCAGTGCTGCCCTGGGGACTATACTGAGATTGAGTGAGAGTGAGCGTGCAAGAGTGTGTGCGCATACATACACGTATGACAGGTTTCTCTTCCTCACTGACACTTCCATAGCAGACATGGTTGGCCATACTAAAGCAAACTCAACAAGATCTGAATGTCACTAGATACTAGTGTCAAGGTGAATCTGGAATTTCCTGGAACACAAGGGATTTATAAAGACAAGCTGCTGTAACTCAGAGACTTTAAAAATCACCAGACATTAACTTGTTACATCCATCTCAGGTAGGTTTTGAGAGATATCTACTCAATCTGCCTGAATCCCCCAACAACAAGATCTACTGCTGATAAGGGAACACAATAAGCTTGGCCAGTAATATGTGGGCTTTGGGTTGTCAAATACCATGAGTGTTGGAATGGAAACAGTGTTCTTGAAGTTATCCATTGCCGACATATAATGGGACTCGCAACTGCTAGAGGGTTCTAATACATGATACAATAAACATCTAATTGTTTCTCAAGGTTAAAGGTACAGGTTGTAGGACATGCCACTAGAGGGCACACTACCAAAACAATAACAATCACGTGGTTTGATGACGCTAAGAAGGAGCGTGGAATGATGGGATTTGTTGGCTTTTACCCAACCGCTGACAGCCATCAATCAGACGGAAAGATAAATCATGGATTTATAGCGAGTTCAACGATTTGCGCAAGTAGATTACATACAAAGTCAATGCAAAGAGGCGATCAGACTATGAATCAGACACGTCCTTGCGCGGGTCTAGAGTAGCTATGCCCTGCATTTGGCGTGTATGCCCCATAATACTAATCTTGTTGATCGTTATAATAGCATACGTTTTCTGTAAAGATACGAATCAAAACAACTCACCTGTCGAGTAAAACACAAGCGAGATCGGCATCTCTTTCTAGTTGAAGTTTGTTACGAAGCTACTTCCGCATTTGTCCACGACACTGTTGTCATGTGGTTTCTAAGTCAGTAAAGGCGGTCTCAAAGGGTAATTGACATCATTGACAGGCGACTGCACTGCCCCGTGTCACTGTTTAGAATGGGAATTTTCTCATGAATTACAAGTAGTTGAAAACAATATTATATATAACACTAGCCTAGTGGTTTTTGGATATTTTACTGCAAATATCTTACAAAGTGTTACCTTTAAGTTACATTAGTGAAATTTTGGTGATATTATGCAGACAAAAAAAAGTTCCCTTATCTATAGTCAATAATGTTCTGTTGTATGAAGCACAGCTCAAACAGAAATACAGCTTTCTGTTTGTCAGCTCTGTGAATTAATGTGGCCAACTTGAAACTAAATCACTGTGGGGAAATCATTCATCCTTTCAAAATTTATTCGTGGGGTGACAAGGTACATAATTATTAAAACATACATCATGTATACATTACAATTTCACGTGGTTATTCTATATTGATTCTCTGTTTCTAATGAAATGCTTAGTCTCATTCTAAATACACATGAGCTTAGCTATTTATAGAACTGAAAACCACATGCAACCACAGAATACCATAAAACTAAGGTGGGCTACTATTTTGTTTTGCTTATACTATTTTGGTCAGAAAATCTACCCACATTTTATTAAAATATTTGCATTTATGTTAACATCCAAAACACATCACAATGTATATCAAAGCATCCATGCTGGACTCCATGCTGGGAAAATAATAAAAATGATAAATTTCTCCATTCCACCAACTAAACTAATACATGTCAACTGAGACAGGAATTAAATTACCACATGCATGTCATAAAACAATTATTTGCTTTATTTATTTATAAAAAATATATATTAGGAATTTGTCTGGAATTATTTTAATTTGGTTTATTTGTATAGCGCTTTTTACAATAAAAATCGTTACAAAGCAACTGGGTGGGGAGAGAAAAACAATAAAACCACTGACTATCATCTTTAAGTGCTGAAACTTAATCATTTTGCCATGTGAAATAATCACCTTCTAAATGGGGCTTAAAAATTCAAGTGCACTATATAAATAAATAAATAAATAAATAAAAAGCATCAATCAACAGCATATATTTAATGTCCTCAGTAACACTTGCTGATTGTGAAATCAGTGTCATTATGACAGAAAATGTGTGAAAGGGATGAAGGTGGACATGTTGTCTGGTTTGTTTGCAAACATGCTGAAATCACAAATGATGTTTTAACATGATAACACCCACCGAAACATTTGGTAACAACATTCAAATGTGTTCTCTGAATTTAATTTGAGTCAATCAGAAACTGCAGTCAGAAATACAGATGGTAAATAACTCTGTGGCTCTGATTCTAAATGAGGTGTCATTAAATAAAATTTGACAAATCAACTGCCTCATTAAATATCCTATCAAATCAAAAACTCAGCACTGTTCTTTTTATTAATTGTTAAAATTGGCTAACTATGTTACTGAAATGACATTCGTTTTGTTTCAAAATGTTTCAATGTTTTGAATGATTCAAACATTCCTATAAAATAGTTTATGAATTTCATGATTGAAAAGTGACCATTAATGCTACAGTATTAACTGTGGTCTTTGCAACCAATAACAGATATTCAAAAGTTACTTTTGATTTAGGATTCCCTTCTGTTTATGGTTATTTGATAAAAAATGTATAGTGATTACACTATTTTTCAAGGATAACACAATAAAGTTTAAATCAAAACGTATTTCCATTGTGGTCCTTGATGTAAAGCACAAACTTCACTCCCGGTAACAGGGACACTGGCACTGTATTATAAATACAAAAATGACAAAAAAATTCACATTTACAAATATTTACAATCAAAAATAATCCCATACATAATACAAGTTCATCAACAAAACAACCTTCTTAAGAACCAACTATTAACTTTTAAACTAAAACAAACCATATTCAAAAACACCTTTAATGTCCAGAGTTAACTTATTCCACAAAATTGCCCCAGAATATCTAAAAGACCCACGACCATACATTTTTTTTTTTTTAAACTTAATATAATATCCATGAGACTTTGCCTAGTTGTATAACAATGTTGCTCATTTAGCCTAGAAAAAAAAATACGTTCAAATATGAAGGATCTCTATAATTGATAATCTTATGTAACATCTTTCATTTAATATGTTCTAGTCTGCTTTCTATAGGTAACCAACCTAGTCTAATATGGAAAATCTCCACATGTGTAAAATGACTATACCCTGAAACTAAGCTTATCATTTTATTCTGAGATCTTTGTAACTTTTCCAACCAGGAAACAAATCAGACATCCAAGAAATACATGCATAATAATAATAATAATAATAATAATTCATTACATTTATATAGCGCTTGTCTAGGCACTCAAAGCACTTTACATTCTCGGGGGTATCTCCTCATCCACCACCAGTGTGCAGCATCCACCTGGATGATGCGACGGCAGCCATATTGCGCCAGAACACCCACCACACACCAGCTTACTGGTGGAGAGGATATTCGATATTTGCATATTCAAAATGACATGACTAACATGGGAATATAACTTAGCAACCACTCTTTCTTTTGAGCATTCATTTCTATAATGACTGACACATGACCATTAAAAGCCCATCTGCACCAAGGCTTCTTATGGCTGTAATCTTACACAAATTACTCCTAATGGTGATTCCACATCCTCACATTTCACCTCTGTCTCTCATGTCTATTTGTGTGTATTAATCTTATTTGAGCCCAGACTGCCTGTCTATTTGAGGGTGAGACTCGACAAGATGGGGTCAAAATGTGTTTGCAGGAGAAAAGTTTTGTCTCAACCAAAAAAAAAAAAAAAAAAAAAAAGCTTTTGAAAAATTGAAAAAATGATAATCCTTATACACTAGTGCCAATTTGAAACATACATTTTGATATACTGCACAGCACATTGGGAGACAGTTTACTCCAGTTTGCATTGTTATACAACAACTTGAGGTACTGTTAAAACACTTTATTTTATATTTATCTTTTATCAGTGCTTAATGGGATTAATTCTCCTACTCTGATGAGTCAAAAATGTGGCATCAATAAGTAAGCATGAGATGCTCAAAATAGTTTAAAAATTGAACGCAAATTAATAAGTAAAGGTGAGAGAATGAAATGAGTGCTTCTGCTGCTTCCCAGAAGGAAGATGATTTGAATTGCAGAGTAAGTTATCTCCTAATCAAACCACTCAGGACTTCTGGCAAATTGCTGTTTGTCAGAAAGATACATGTCCACCTGGAGGGGAGTGGATTTGTCCTGGATGATGCCAATGCTACTTCACTATACCATCCCCCCACCCCCAACCCAAATGTTTTTTTTTTTTTTTTTTGCTGTTTGTTAATGGTCATTAAGGTTTTTCAATATGTTTAAGGTAAATATGTATTAGACGCAATACAATGTATAATTAAAACAAAGTTAGGAAAACAGTTAATAGGTTCTGATGTAAACAGTGAGTATTTGGCTATTGGTTAGACGTCTTTGACCTGTTATCTTAAAAAAAAAAAAAAAAAAAAAAAAAAAAAGCATTATTTTAATATAACGAAAACCATTACTCTTCCCCAATGTGTTAAGTTAAATACCAGACAAATCAATGGTCAGTAAACAAAATGTTATAAACCTTAGCCAGGATAGATAACATATTGAATATTAATGCAGATGAAAACAAGGTTGTGAGGGATAGACCTCCAGTGTTTACAATGGCATGAGCTGTATAAAGGTCACAGACCACTGTTTTATGTGTTGTGTACAGCACAGCCCATTGAACACACCACACTTCTATTCCTCACAGCCTCTTTTTCATTCTTGTCAGAAATTAAATACGGTATAAATACACTGACTAAGGTCTATGCATTGTTTGCTCTGATAGACCTGGTCTGTCCTTGTTTACAACTTATAATGCTTGTTAAATACTCATGGAGCTACTTTAGTGTTTTCTGTTGCGTATGAGCGATGCTCTTAATTGTGAAGCATACAAATGGAAGGCAATTGAAATGTAAATTTTCAGCTGGGGTGCAATTCTGCTGCTAAAAAGACATAAAGGAAAAAGAAAACCCAGACAGCACTTCTTTCAAACAAGGGTTGTTTAGAGGCAACATGTAGCATAGCATCTTTGGTATTTATCACCATAAAGAAGGTACATAAGGCCAAATTTGCTGTAATTGCATTCTAGAGTCCAAGACAAACCCAAGCTGGCGACACAATCAAGAGAAGCTAGGAGAGATTGCTTTTAGAGCAGCTTGCTAATCTATTTCTCGGCCTTTGGACCCTCCCCTGAGACTGTTGGAAGAGATAAGGATGTAGACACCGGCACTCTGCTGATTTACGGGTAACCAGCAGATGAATCCCTGTGGTAATGTCTGAGCAGGGGTCACAGGTGATAAACTCAGAGGTAAAATTATGGCATAGGAAGACATAACATTCTATAAGGACAGAGGGCTGTTCCGAGGTTGGTTTAGGACACCCTGACAGACAAAATATTAAGATGAGAATATGGAGAGAGTGAAAAACTAAATAAATGCATGGAATGGATTTGGTAATGTTAGGTATGAATGATTGCAGCTTACAGGGCTAATTCACCCAAAAATGAAAATCATGTCATGATTTACTGACTCTGATTTACTGATTTCCAAAAACCTGCATGACTTTACTTCTTTTGTTTTTGTCCATTCGATGAAAGACAATTGGTTAAAAACAACACTGGACCCCATTGAATGTAACTGTATGGACAAAAAAAACACAAAAACAAAACATCCCTTTATTCAATAGGGCTGCACGATAGATGCATGTGCATCTTGTGCATCTTGTCAGTAAACCTGGTTATGTAATAAGCGGTAAATCTCCATCACCTGCACGCTCCATCATTAACTTCTGGGTTATTTTTTTCAGCGCACAAAATATTGCCTTTTAAGAGGAAACAAGCGACAACAACAACAAAAAAGGCACACAGTCAAAAGTACTGATTTTAATGACTGTCAAACTTTAGGCAAGATATCAATGGTTTATCACAGCTGATGTTCTGTTCTCACTGGTGAACGTGACCTTGTGTAGAAGCCAGTGTGCATTATTTACAACACTAAAGCTCAGCAAACAATGAGGGAGTAATGGTCTGTCTCCAGAAGACAAGTGTGGCACAGTTTTTCCTTCCACAAGGGTGAATGCACCAATGTTTATCGAACATAAAAATGGCCTTTCAGCCAGACGCGTGAGGAGTTTCCATCACCTCAAGTCAGAGGCAATAAGCCACATTCAATAAGACGTTAGCGCAATCCCACTAAACTGCTTCCCACTCAGATATTTTCTCCTGATGTTTGTCTTGAGATCTAATTTCTTACAACTGCCCTAATCCAAAGGGATACATGTCTGCTTGTGGGTTCTCAAGAATTGATTACAATTTTCTCATTTCCTCTCCAGAGAAGTTTGTTTACAAGGAGTGACGTATCGTCAGTGTAGAAATGAAAGCAATTCATTCTATTCAATTCTTTAAATCAATCTACAGTGGCCCAGCTGCACCCAGATCTCAATTCACAGTCATTTGTTTCATGTCAGCTGAGTAATCCGAATGTAGAAGATGGAGGGAATGAAAAAGGGGATGAGAGAATGAGAGAGACAGAAACGCGCCAAGTGTTTTCTAGCTCAATGCATCTACCCAATGTGTGCAACACCGCAATTAACTAATGTGAGGAGATTTTTAACCAACACATTTGTGTTAACTAAAAAGGGAGGCAGGCTCTCTTTTGTGAGATGTTGACGGCAAACACTGACCAGACAGTCTTTCAATGGGTTTGGAAAACCAATGACCATCTTTTGCAAATTTGATGGGACTGCATCAGTAGATGTAACAGGACCCTTCAGAGCTGTGTTAAAATAAAACCAAATTAATTCCAGTGGTGTATTGTAACTCAATAATAATACTTCGTTATGGTGCTTAAGTATTTTTTGGGGCATGTCAGTACTTTACTTAAAGTCAACTTTTAATTTTACTCCACAAAACTTTTACTTCAATACATTTCCCCGAAGCATATTCTTTTCGAATCAGTGGTCTGGCATTTGCAAGTTAGACTCCTAAAAAAACACTTTTTCTCCCACTTTGCTCATGTGCATTGTGCAAAAAAGTGTGTGCAAAACCACGGGTGATTTCATGTTCCACTCAAGTCGAGGCTGGGGTGTGCGATACATCATCATCTGGGATAATATGGTAAGTGTTGCCGTAGTGATGTGCGATCTGACATTATCAAGTAGGCTATATCACCAAATCACAGCATGTTGATTTATTAGTCTATTAAAACTCAGAATTCCAGGCATTCTAAATAGTAGACAGCAAAAATGCTTCTGGGAGGATTCATCTGGGATAATGAACGCAATATTGTGCAGCTTGTCAGTGATCTACGGCTCTGTCTATTAAATGCCGCTCCATTTGAAAGCAGGTGATGGCGATTTAGCGGTAATCATGGATCCAGATTTACTGACTAGATGTGCATGATCATATCGTTAGATATATCGCCCAGCCCTACTTACAATTTGTAATGTTACCATGTTAAAAAATGCTGTAAATCACTGCTGTAAACGGCTGACGTATTCTTAGACCTCTCTAATCTACCTCTCACCTATCCATTGTTCTGCCATTTCTTCACTAGTGTTATTTATTTCTTAGCCTTGGAGCCTTCAGACAAGATGTAGCTGACACAAGCTGACCAAGATAAGCCAGAATGGTGCATTTTGAAGTCATGCACTACCTGCTCATAAGGTGAGAGAGAGAAATAATAAAGCATGTTTTTTATTTGTTCTGATTAACCAGCTCTGAAAATAGCTACACTATTACAGCTGTGGGATCCTGGCAGTTACCATAGATACCATCTTTAAGGAGGGGGACGGAGGCGTCTTTGTCTCTAGAATCAACGTAGCGACCACTGATATCCATCAGTGAAGAGAGCCATGAAATACCCGACAGAGAGTCAGAGTGTGTCTTTCACAGACAAGATTTTGTCAGATGGATAAGCTTGTCTCTCTTTTCACCACCCACTTGATTGGGCTAAAACTGAGCCCTACACTTCAACGCCTCTCTAATCACTTATTGCTTAATCAAAGAAGAGAAAACAAAAAACAAAACCAGAAGTTTCTCACAAAAATGTTAAGCAGCACAACCGTTTTAACATTAGTAATAGAAATAAATGTTTGAGCAACAAATCTGCATATTAGAATGATCACATGACACTGAAGACTGGAGTATTGGCTGCACTGCATTACACTGCATTTTAAACGTGATAATAGAAAATGGTTAAATTAAATTGTAATTATATTACACAATATTACTGCTCATAAAACGGACAGTTCTGGTGCGTGATTCTGATTGGTTGAGATGCATTCGAAGGTGTTGTATTTTAACATAGACAGTAAAAGAAATTGACACAGCGACCCCATCGTTTCAAAGGAGACAAGTGAAGTCAATTAGAAGCACTTACTTCCTGTGGGTCGGGCGTACTGCGCAGACTCAAACTGAGCTTGATGACGTAGATGTCATGTGCGCAACCTGTAAATCTTCTAATCGCTGTGCCAAGAGAAATCTGAATCACCCACCGAATCTTCCAGAAAAGGCGAGTGGGAACAGGAGCAAATTTAAGAAAGTATTCTGATTAATTATCTCCCTTGACTTTATGCCTCCATGTCCCCCCGATAGCCTCATAGACAGTAAAAAGATTGCCTGCGAGCTTTTCCGAATTTCTCTACTGTGTGACAGAGAGTTGCTGGTTATGATGCAATCGTAAGCCTATTTTTTATAAAAAACTGCTTCTAGGGGACCATAATATAAGATACAAGGTAATGGAGCCTTTTGTACATTTTCGTGTTTCTTTAGAAACAATTATTGGATAAATGGAGCCTTTGTAGAGACTCAGTGCTGCGCTCTGGTAAGCCACTGGTTCTGAGCTTCTGAGGTCATGGGATCCAATCCAGTGCAGTTAATGTTGCTTCTGAGATCATGGGTTCAAATCCAGGATAGCTAATGTTGGGGAAGTCATGGCCTAGTTGTTAGAGAGTTTGACTCCTAATCCTACGGTTGTGATCCTAATCCTTCCCACTGCTCCGGGTGTGTGTTCACAGTGTGTGTTCACTGCTCTGTGTGTGTGCACTTTGGATGGGTTAAATGCAGAGCACGAATTCTGAGTATGGGTCACCATACTTAGCTGAATGTCACGTCACACTTTTTTTTTTTTTTTTTTTTTTACGCCTCAGATATAAAGTTATTCACTGTCAAAGTGACGCCAAAATGAATGGGAGTCAATGGAATGCTAACAGCAGGTGGGGGTCCGCTAGCCAATGCCATGGTTTACAGTGAATTCATAACAGCTAAGGTACAACGCAAAGCTTCTTGGGGCTTATTGCTTATATTACTGTATTTTTATTGAAATAATGCTGCCAAGTAAATTATTTTTATACTCATAGACATCTTCATCTCAGCTATTTCATCTTTTCTTTGTCTTCTCTGAGCCAGAAAGTGCTAGATTGACATGAATGATAGACTGTATAGTTAATATAACAGTTACGTTATGAGGCTGATTAAAGACTTTTGCTGAAACTTTGCTTTTCTTGATACTGACTTGATTATTGAGCGCCATGAAGAAACTCCCAGCACCCCACAAATACATACATCAACCATAGCTACTATAAAAAAGGATATATATATATATATATATATATATATATATATATATATATATATATATATATATATATATATATATATATATATATATATATATATATATATATATATATATATATATATATATGGCAACACCAATGTCCTTGCAAAGGCCTACACTTCTCCCAGAACCCTGTTCACTTTTACATACAATAAACTGGAGCTAAGCCAAAATTCCACTGACTGGCTCATGCTCCTGACCCACCATCTGCTCTTCTCTACATTAGAATACCTGGGGGATGTCGGAGAAATTTAATTTTTAGAGTATCAAGCACATAGAGGACATAATGTATTAGTATTTTGAGGTGCAAAATTGTCAAGTTTATTCTAAATATTACTTAGTTTTAAATAGCCTATCTATATTGTATTTATAATTAATGAATTATTATTATTCTTGTTATTATATTTAAATGTGCTGCTTTCTGTCCTGAAGGCACCCCACAATTCTCTTCATTCATCTCTCAATACTCACAGGAGAAGACCATGCATTACTGAAGCTCTACATATCGGTGTTACGTAAATATGTCTAAAGTTACTATCTGGAACATAAAACTTGATACACTCATACTCAAAGAAACCATCTATCACAAGAAGATAAATGATAACTATAAATAATTCAATTGGCTGGATGAAAGGATGGCAATTTGCAAATACTTCCAGGTAAGATACCTATAAATTACAATCCCAAAGCGTCTGCCTGTCCAAGACAGAGGGAGAGAGATGTTGCACAATACTGAAATATCACCATGTGCCAGCCTACACGCAAACACCTAATAACAAATAATAATAATAATAATAACTGACAGCAAAACTTTCTAATGAGCATTTGCCCAAAAGACAGTGACAAACAGACAAAAACTCATCTATTTGCATATAAAACTGCAGTCCATAACATTCATAAGGACGTGTTTGACAAAACTTAATCAACTGAAACACAACAGCAGCAAAAGACACAGTGAATTCAAATTGTGTTTACGTGCTAAACTACACGAATCATAATGAGGTTATAAAAAGACGTTCTCTCGGCCTTATGCTTCATGCACTATGAATACTTTTAAACAGGATGTTTATGCGGATATAACAACCAGACACACACTAATGCATGCACAAACTTTGGTAGGGTAAAAATTAATTAGCAATCTCATCCTACCGCTGAGTCTAGACAGACCTCTGCACAAAGAATGTACAAATATTGCTTCTAATTTAAAGGGATAGTTAACTCCAAAAAATAAACTCTTTCTTCATTTACTCACCCCAAAGTTGTTCAAAACCTGTTTGAGTATACTTCTTCTGCTGAATACACAATAAGATATTTTGAAGAAGAAAAAGAAACAGTAACATATAAAACAATTTTTTTTTTTTTTTTTATGTTCAGCAGAAAAAGAAACTCACAGTTTTGGAATAACTTCTGGCTGAGTCAATGATTTTTGGATGAACTATCCATTTAAAGAGGTTTAAAAATAGGTGAACCAACAAACCCCTCTAGGAAACACACATTTATGTATGAACTTACTGAGACAAAGCCTTGTCAAGTCAAGTACCCTTTATTTATATAGTGCTTTATACAATACAGATTGTGTTAAAGCAGCTTAAACGAGAAACTAGTGTGTCAATAACGTAAACAAAATTGTGACAACTAGCCTCTGTCTTCCCTACATTACAAACCACATGCAAATATTATGCCAAAGACTTGGCATCTTTATCTGTCCCTCTTCCAGATGTAGTCACCCACTTCTGTGGCACACATGTCTGCAAGCACCGCCTGAAAGCAGCTTAACATGCTCACTGCCAGCTTAGTGGTGCATTAATTCATGAAACAGCAGGTCATTTTATACAATAAGAAAAATGAACAGAAAAGAAAATTATGGCTTATGCATGCATGTGTGCTTGTGTGTGTCAGATATAGACCAGACATTCAGAGAGATCAATTAAGCCTGTGTTTGTATTCTACACATGTAAATGGATGGTTTCCTCGGTATGCACTTGGTCAAGTGGGTTTCCTGCCTTTACTCATCAGCCTTTTAACATCGGCACTTAACCAAGCCTGTAAAATGCTCTCTTTAAGGATATATCTAAACAGGTAGGGATGCAGCAACTCCCTCGTTTGTCATTATGCCTAGATGGTCCAAGGTCTTATTAGAAAGCAGAGGAACATTGAAAGTATTCCGTGTTCACATCTCTAATGAGTTTATAAAGTGAATCATGGCAAGCTCTTCCCCTCTAATGGAGCTCATAGTCTAGGGCTGATGATTTGTGGATGTGATTTCCTGCCACAGACCTCCACATTTCATGAGCACTCTGGATATATCCATGCAGGGAGTGGACGAAGGAAGCACAGAAGTACAAATGTGCTGGATTTAAAGGTGGTAAAGCAATAGAGCTGGAGATATGCCCACAGGTTTTTTTTGGGGGGGTGGTGCAACTGTGGGTTCGTCTCATCGCTAAGATAAACAATTTGAATATACCGGACATACATGTACAATGGGTGTTTTGAGAGGATGGATGAACCAATCAGGGGTAACTGCAATTTGGTTGCTGCAGAAAAGTTCCCATAGCATGGCAACCTGTGGCTGGCAGATGATTCCAGAGGAAACAGCAAAGACCTTTACAGAGCACAAAAGGTGACTAGACCCAAAAAGCTTTGGAAAAATGATATGTATTCTAAGCCATGGGAATGAAGGTATTATTGACACTTTAAGAAACACATATAAATTGCTATTTGTATTGTGAGCAAGCAAGCAAGAAAATAAATAAATAAATAACTGGTGCAAAACAAGTTTGTTCTCAAATACAGTATATTGTTTTGTATATCATTAATCATTTTTACTACTTTATTTTATTATTATTATTGAATAATATATAAATTGGTGGTAGAGGCACAGTGCTACACTTGTTCTAATTACTTAGTTTTGAACAAGTTGACAAATCTCGCTTTCATGAGAGTACCCTACAAATAAAAATAAAGGGGAAAAAATGAGGGTGGATAAATTATAATTTCTAATAAACAATTTTAGAACTAAATCACAATTAAACATGCAGCTCCCAAGGATAAAAACAGATTCGGCTGATTGATTAGCACAATGTTTTGTCTTTATAAGAGGTCTGACAATCAATCATTTGACATATGAATGTGAAAAAAATGTATACTCATGCCAAATGGAAGTAGACATAAGAATGGCAGGAAATTCTATACATTGACTGCACATGCAAACAGACAGACCTGAAGAGTTGCCACAGGATTTCAGAGCTCATTATGGTTGACTGCAGAGTGGTGATTTGGAGGGATGCCATAGAAAAGAAAGTGAACATGCTCCCCAGGCAAATGAACACACTTATGCTATTTGTAATGTACTCAAAACCCTTCAAATTATGTTTAACATCCACTGTCCGATTAGATCAATGTGAGGTGCACTCCATTCTCAAAGTTCAGCCATGGGGGGGGGACATCAATCAACAAAGTGCACTCACATTCTTTAAACAGCATTTTGATTCTACTGATTACATATGTAGTTTATGCCCTTATATTAACCAAAATAATTTTCTGCAGAAATCCACAGATGTTAGCATAAAATCATTCACACTGCTGCACTGCGTATGTGCTGCTTGTTGTGGAGTGTAAAACAAGCTTAATGCTGAATATTTGAATTAATGCAATTTTATTTCCATATCTAGCTCCTGAGAATCTGACCTTGCATGACTATGTGAGTCTCAAGTCTCTATATTATTAACCTTCTCTGCACCAAAGCCTGTAAACTTGCATTAATGCATGTACCCATCTACCTGCTCTCAAACCTGCCTTCTTTCATGTTCCCGTGCGTGTATTGCACTCTTTATTTACAGCGCTTCATTCACCAGCCAGTACTGGCATCGTTTATTACCACTCTCCCTGTCAATCAAGTTGCAGGCCTTCGTTCCCCCAGCTAAGTGACAGACTCTCAAAGTCTGCAGTGCTGAATGTTTAGCATACCAATCAGCAGCTCTACTCAACACAAGAAAGCAAGGTACAGATAAAGGGAAGAATGGAAGAAGGGATTTCAAGAAAACAAGGAAATCATAGATGAGACAGAGACAGAATAACGGAGGGGAAAAAGTTAAGAGAAAGACAGCACAATGTAAAGATATAAATGGGTCAAGAAAAAAAAAACAAAAACAAAAAAACACTTGAACTGTTAAAATCAAACATTTCTGATAACCAAAAAAGAAAGTTGAAGTGCCAGAGGAAAAAAAACAAACAAAAAGCATTTATCTACAAAAGCTCATGCAGAGTAGAAAAGTATAGCGCTCCGGGCATGAATGCTACTAGACAAAATCAATGCTTCAGAACCTGAGCGTCCTTCCAGCCTGATTCCATCAATACTGATGCTTGCTGAAGTAGCACACCTCAGAAAAGACAGTTATTTTCACATACAGGTCAGACAGGATGCAACGTTTGATTCCTGCGCTGTCCGTGAAAGAGAAATCAGCTCTAAGAACCCTTCAGTTGACAAATATTTTGCAAATATCGATTACAGCCTATGTTTTTCTGCTTGGCCGATGTGGATGTGTTCAAGATGACGCGCAGGTCTTTTTTTTTTTTGATGGCACTGAGAGTGGCAGCGCCCATCTTTAACAGTTCTGTCTAATACCGATAGAAGTCGATCTAATAATCAGATAGAATGGTTAAACAAAGGAATTAATGTATACAAAAGGAATTATAACGAATGCTTGTATATTATTAGTAATAGGCAAACATTATAATACTTCCTTGTTTGCCGTCAGCATTAAGCAAATATGCATGTATATCACTTAAACAAATCTTTGAACGACTAACTAACATTTAAGTCATTTTCTCTGTGTGCTGTATGTAAAATGAGTGTTACCCTAGCTTTATTTGAAAAATATGTTCATGTCCAATGTCGTAATCTAACATTTTCCAGTTAAGCTATTATTCCTCTAATAAACAAAGCTTTTATACCACACTTGTCATAGTCAGAGCTTATAATTTGTAAATAAATCATTGCTGGATTCAAAACAGCAATTAATAGGCGCTGTGACCGACACTGACAATACGTTTTGAGCATTCACTGATGTCATTAAATGGTAACGCCATCACAAGTTTCTGCATGGACCTAACTAGGGCACAGATTCTCAACCCTGGGACAAAATGTGATGCTTTACAGGGTTAGTTCACTGAAAAATGTTATGTAAAAATTATGTCATTAATAACTCACCCTCATGTCGTTCCAAACCTGTAAGACCTCCGTTCATCTTCGGAACACAGTTTAAGATATTTTAGATTTAGTCCGAGAGCTCTTAGTCCCTCCATTGAAAACATATGTATGGTATACTGTCCATGTCCAGAAAGGTAAGAAAAACATCATCAAAGTAGTCCATGTGACATCAGAGGGTCAGTTAGAATTTTTTGAAGCATCGAAAATACATTTTGGTCCAAAAAGAGCAAAAACTACGACTTTATTCAGCATTGTCCTCTCTTCTGGGTCTGCTGTGAGTTCAAAACACAGCAGTTTAGTGATATCCGGTTCGCGAACGAATCATTCGATGTATCCGGATCTTCTTGAACCAGTTCACCAAATCGAAATGAATCGTTTTAAACGGTTCACGTCTCCAAAAAGCGTTAATCCACAAATGACTTAAGCTGTTAAATTTTTTTTTATGTGGCTGACACTCCCTCTGAGTTCAAACAAACTAATATCCGAGAGTAATTAATTTATTCAAACAGTACACTGACTGAACTGCTGTGAAGAGAGAACTGAAGATTCAAGTTTTTTTTTTTTTTTTTTTTCTCGGTGAAACCTTTAAAGGAACACTCCACCGTTTTTTGAAATAGGGCTTATTCACATTATTTCCTACATTTAGATAGGTGGGCAAATGCATTTTTGTGTCAGTGCATGCATTGTTTTAGTTTGACAGGGTCGGCGTTAGCTTAGCTTAGCACAATGAATGGAATCCTTTGTTGCCAGCTAGCATGGCCTGAGTAAAAGTGATAAAAAAAAAACAAAACACCTAATTACTTCTTGTGGCCTGCATATTCACAACGAGTACAAATAGCGATCCAGATTAACACTAGGCGATTTCCTAGGCAGATATTGACTTGGGACTATATTATGGGGAAGCACAGGCGAAGCACTGCTGCTTAGGCGAAGCACTGCTACTTCGGTGCAGAGATATCACGCAACACATGAAATCCCACGACTTCTGTCAACATGCCGGCGTGCAACGCGTCAAAAAAAACAGAAGAAGAACATACCGGCGTGACCTGCACCGAGTGTCTTCGCTTTTGGATGATTTATTTTGAGAAGTTACAGCAAACATGGTTATTACCTGCATAGCAAAAGGTTGTGAGAACAAGCAAAGGACATACACGAATGTAATGTTTCACAGAATTCCATCTAATGTGGAACTGAGAAATAAATGGCTAGCAGCTCTGGAGATCTGTAGTTCAACGCCTCTCAACAAAATAAAGCAGTATCGTGTTTGCAAAGAACATTTTGCACCAGAGGACTACTTTGAAAAAATGGAATATGGGTCCAGAAAGACGGTACTACGTCTGAAAGATACGGCAGTCCCATCTATTTTCAAAGCACAGGAAGAACAAAGTGCACATGTAAGTTGTCTTTTATTTCTCTTCCTTATGTTAATCTGTGTTTTTATTCGGATGTAAAATAGATGCTGCACTAGACTACGGATAGACTAGACTACTATCTAGACTACGAACCTGTAAAATGAAATGACTGAGGGGTAAGTTAGCTAGCTATATTTCTCTCACCAAGTTAGACTCGGGAGTTTTAGTATAACTACTAGAGAGGAGAAGGCTACTAGTCTAGCATTTTGACCAAAGGAGGTAGCAGAACGGTCTTCATTGTTTATGTAACACACACACACACACACGTTGCGTGATATCTCTGCGCCGAAGTAGCAGTGCTTCGCCTAAGCAGCAGTGCTTCGCCTGTGCTTCCCCATAATATAGTCCCAAGCCAATATCTGCCTAGGAAATTGCCTAGTGTTAATCTGGATCGCTATTTGTACTCGTTGTGAATATGCAGGCCACAAGAAGTAATTATGTGGGTTTTTTTTTTTTTTTTGATCACTTTTACTCAGGCCATGCTAGCTGGCAACAAAGGATTCCATTCATTGTGCTAAGCTAAGCTAAAGCCGACCGAGTCAAACTAAAACAATGCATGCAATGACACAAAAATGCATTTGCCCACCTATCTAAATGTAGGAAATAATGTGAATAAGCCCTATTTCAAAAATCGGTGGAGTGTTCCTTTAAAGAAAATTTATAGCCTATATAAGTAATAGGGCTAACATAAAAAAAAATCAATTTGTTTTCATAATAATAAATATAATAAAAAAAAAAAAAAAAAAATTGAAATATATCTGGCTTATTTATGATGGATTTAAAACAGAAGTGTGGCGTCGCTCCAAAAGTTTACGGAAATAAAACTGTTTCTGTTTCTGTTCAAAGCATTCTGTTTGTTTGCTTTATTTTACAAGCGCACAAATATTCTATTTTATTGTGAGTGTGCACAATTGAAAGTAAATACTTTTGCAGAAATCTTTTTTTTTTTTTTTTTTTTTTTTTTTTTTATCGCCTCGGATCCTGGCACTAACGTATTCCAGCAATTTAAACATACATCACAGTCTGTTCATTATCAAAAATAATATAGCCAACTAAACATTTAAAAGGTTACACTTGTCAGTTTAAATAGGCCGTAATATAGGCTACCAGTTTATTCTGCTGTTACGCCAAGGACGTTTTTGCTCATATGAAGAGGATGATATTTCCCGTCTATATGCGAATGCGTGTAAAGTACAAGCCTAGTTTACATTATAAATAGTAGTTTAACATTCAAATACATTGCGAATATGGTAACATTTGTATTTGTGCCGAATGAGACATGAGCAATAACCTCCAAATAAATCTAGCCAAAGCCGCACTGGCTCACGATCTACAGTAATGCACTGTATGCCGGTTGTCTGAAAACAAATGCCTACCAGAACACAAAATTTCAAAATCTGACATTTTCCAGAACAAAATCCAGCAGGATCAAATAAAGTACTGGTCATAGTAATCAGATAAAAATATTTAATGTGAGCTACAGTGAATTAAGCGGTTCACTAACTCTGCAGCACAGCTTACAGTTATGTTTGGGAAAATTTTATTTTAAAAACCATAATATCAGTTGAAAACATTGCAATTGTGTTTTAAAATAAAAAAACAATTAAAGTTGTGTGTGTGTGTGTGTGTGTGTGTGTGTGTGTGTGCGTGTGTGTGTGTGTGTGTGTGTAGGTCTTTTTCCACATCCTGTCTAGAATCTAGAATCTAGAATCTTGTTTTGCAACATTTTGCAACAGTTCTCTTAAGAAGTTGAATAATTTATCTAGGATCCTGCAGGAGAGACAAGAACAGGTAGTTCAGGCTCACACATTGTTAATTAAGAGAGGTAGCTGCAGGCCATTCATCCCAGTGGAAAAAGAGGACCACTGCCATCTGTAGAATGAAAATATATTGAGAGAGTGATCCATGCACAGAGCAGAACACTGTAACTCAAAGGATGTTAAGCACAATTTGACTTTTGAAATAAGATCAAGTGTCAGCGTGCATAATAAAATGGAAATGCTACTATGAATCTTGATTGCTATCCCACTGTTATGCTCACATATGCATTCAACAAAATAAATAGAATAAAGAATGTAGTATTATGCCAAAAAATCTTTGAATTTAATGGGAACTGTGAACCTTATACAATTTGAAATGGGTAAAGTGAAACAGACAGTTGCTGACAGCTTCTGCCTATAAGCGAAGAGAATGTGAACCAAAAGCTATTCCTTCAACTTTTCACCTCATTCAATCATTTCTTCATGCATTACTGAGCTCTTACCTGCTGTATAAAACCAGTCACAGACTGTTTAAAACAACTTTTACTCTCTTTAATACGTTCACTTTACTACATCAGCACTAACTGCTTAAGCGCTGTGCCAGCAGAGACCAGTGCCTCTCCAAATGACCACTTTTTCTCTCCACCTCTGGAATGAGAAAACAAATGGGCCATGCGTAGGAGGAATCTCCGAGAGATCACTATTAAATTATTGAATCAGTCAAGGGTATTTAAAGTTTCATGGCCACCCATTAGCATCTTGGAGAGCAGCGGATAAAGCATACCATCAGACTCACACAAACACGTGTTAGATTTAACAGGGGAGCGCAAAGATTACAGCACACACAGACAACACTTTGCCTGACCTACATAGAAACACCAGCCCGTTACATTCAAAGAACGGCCCCCTGTGAGGAACCACATGGGCTGACTCAGGATCCTATGGGGATAAAGACAGACAATCTACAATGGCGCAACACACACATAATTTAACCGACTCCACGTCAACTACTGTGTTCTAAATTGAACAGAGATGCAGGGTGCATTGTAGAGCACACAAGAGATTTGGGTCGACAAAGGGGAATACACTGCACTCGAAGAGCAGACAAAGGGCAAGAGGGTAAGTGACAAAGAAAGAGTGTCCTGGTTAAAGAAAAGAAACAATTATGGCAATTTTTTTAGAATATATATACACACACACATATATATATATATATATATATATATATATATATATATAGAGAGAGAGAGAGAGAGAGAGAGAGAGAGAGAGAGAGAGAGAGAGAGAAATCCATCAATGTTTATGAAAATGTATATAGATTTATTTTGCATGTATTTTATTCTATTTTTTTTTTTTTTTTTATGGATATATATGAATTTTTGTTTTGTTTGTTTCTATTCTGCTATGTACAATGCTTTGGCAATATGTACCTTTGTATGTCATGCCAATAAAGCAATATGAATTGAATTGAATTGAATTGAATTGAGAGAGAGAGAGAGCAGCAAATCAGCATATTACAATGATTTTTGAAAGACCATGAGACACTACTAAAACTGAAGCGATGGTTGCTGAAAATGTAGCTTGGCATCACAAGAATAAATAATAATTCTCAGTATATTAAATCAATTATTACTGGTTTTACTGTATTTTGATCAAATGAATGCAGCTTTGGTGAACATAATAGACTTTTGAACAGTAGGGTAGTGTATTTTCTTAAAAACATAAAACATCATAAGAAGAGGTTTAAGTGTCTTTACATATCAAAGGTGTTTTAATGTATCTAGACAAAAAAGATCATCACATAATTAATCCATAAGCAAATACCAGCAATATGAATATCTCAAAATAAGGATATTGACTATCACAGTTGTAAATTAACAAGCACAGAGGAATGCAGGCCCCCTAGTAAAGTATGTTTGGAAAATAATATTGATACATGACTTGCAGAGGTTACAGAGTGGGACACAACAAAAACCTGTTCAGACCACGAACTAGAAAAGCATCTACTCTCTACACAATAGCTGCAGTACCTCTCACTGTTCAGTTACAGGTCTTGTGGTTTTCCCTCTGAGGACTGTGTTCCCTCTCTCCTCCTTCCAGCTCTAACTAATGGGCTGTATTGAAGAGAATTACTCTGCCCCACATGTGTTTTTTTTTTTTTTTTTTTTTTTTTTTTTTTAAAGTAGAGAGAGAAACTTCTCAGATCTCTGAGTTATATGGGCCATTACGCCAGGCCTCTGTGGGGCACGCAAGATGCCTTTCTCCTTTTAACCACTGATCCAAATGCCCTGCTGCATCTCACATCAGATCTGTTTCCTGGATGAACAGTGAAGAGTACCTGTCTCGTCCAGCTACACATCAGTATCAGTGACAGACACAACAGTGTGAGGATCAGACTCAAGATGAAACTCACAACTCCTGCACTTAAATCTCTTTTTCTGGGTTTACACAAAGCAATTTTGGATCACAGTTAAAACACTTAACACTAAAGTTAAACACTAAAGTAGTGTATAACTTGAAACTTTGAAAAAGACTATTGAAACTGTGCAGCAGAAAACTATGTTTTTTTTCATACAGTAGGTGGACCATGTGGTGGTGGTGGGGGGGTTGGGGGTTAAATGACAATTACATAGCAAATATTCTTTAAAGCTCTAGATAAAACTAAAGTCACTGATGGGAAAGAAATGGAAGGAAGTGTAGTACAAGGAGTGCATTATTACATTTCTATAGTGCTCGATGAATGGGCAGTGGTAATGGAAGATGACTGCATTAGGCTATGTTTGACTTGCAATGTCAATTTAACCATATCTAGTTGCGGTCAGCACTAGAGAAATAACGAGCGAGGGAGAGAGAGAGAGAGAGAGAGAGAGAGAGAGAGAGAGAGAGAGAGAGAGAGAGAGAGAGGGAGAGGGAGAGGGAGAGGGAGAGGGAGGAAAGAGTCATAATGATCTCCAGAAACTGTAAGGTATAACCATAAATATACAACGTGTGGACTTATTTTAGATTGAATCGCATCCCCTCCTTATCCACACTCCCTACTGGGCCACAACTGAAATATTCTGGGTCTTATTTTATTCCTATTCTCAATCAATATGCCCGCAGTCATTTTCCAAAGAGTGCAGCCGAGAGAAAAAAAAAAGAAGAAAAAAATTATAATAACGTGAAAATGGGTAAATTAAACAGTAAATGGCTTTTAGAGCTTAGCTTATGCCACTGAGCAGGCAAATAATTTTTATTCATTTATTTTATTTTTTAAATCATACCATGGGTATACAAAAACACAAACACATACAAATGTGCACATAGCTGCATCTGTACTCTATTAATGACTACACAACACTTAAATGCACGGTAAGCACGCAATACATCCTGATCTCATTATAATGATCACATTAAAGTTCCAAGCCCTAGCCGATAGACAACAGCACTATCATCAAAATGTTCTCTAACAACTAATCTTGTGATTTAGGGCTGCACGATTAATCAAACACAATTTATTCATGACTGTCATGCATATTTTGTCAGTAAAGCTGGTTCTGTGATTAGCAGTTAATCTCCATCACCTGCTTTTAACTGGAGCAGCATTTACTCCACAGAGCCGTAGTTCTCTGACAAGATATGCAGAATCACGATCATAATCCAGATGATATATTCGTAGGATTACGAAATTGACTAAATCGTTCGCGATAATGACAGCTGTTTGTGTATCTTCTCAGTGCGCCTATAGCTCTGTGTAATAAATGCTGCTTCATCTGAGAGCATGTGAAAATACCACATTTAATGACGTTTTTACTCCAAACTCACTTCATAACATCAGTCGCGTGTTTAAAATAAATCCTTCTGTGAGATGATGTGCCTTCTTAAACAATATAATTAAGGCAGACAATATTCCATTGTATTTTAAGCACTGTAAATGGCTATGTCGATTAGCATTTCATTAGAGATGTACTTTATTTTGAAGAACATTTTAATGATAGGAACTCAGATAAACCATATATTGCCGCAGTTGTGTGTTTATTAGTCACTTTGAATCAATGAAAGCATTTCAATCTTCTGTTTATTCAGCTGCATTTCCTCTTCGGGTCATATTTGGATTCTCAGTGATGAGAGCGCCCTCTGGCCCTTGGATGAAGATTTAATGCTGATTAATAATAATGATCGTGCTTCACTGGTACACACGACAATCGCTGCTTCTGCCTAATTGCGATTTATTGCCTTTGCGATTTAATTTTGATTAATTGTGCAGCCCTATTGTGATTAGATTAGATTAAATTAAAAGGAAATTAAAAAACAGTGTTCAATGTATTTAATAATTTAAATATATGCATCAAAACCCAACCTTATTCCATGAAAATACGTACCTCTGGGTACTTTTCTGCAACACCATTTTTACGTACCTTACTGCATGTTTCCCTGCAGTTTCAAAGAAAAATATCCACTGAGTGGCACTAAAACACGGGTTCAAAACATGAACCCTGGCATTTATTTATTACATTGATATATGTAAGTATTGCTGTGTTTTATTACGCTGCTTCATGTACGCATTGCAGCAGCTCAGAATTTAAATATCCAGGTACTTTCACTAAAAGTTAACATTCTATTGTGTTGGAAACATGCCCTATTTTACCCAGGGGCGTCAGACTGGGGTTAAAACCAGTACTGATTACCAGGGCCCCAAAGGGAGAGAGAGCCCTTGAAAAGTCTGGAATATATATTTTCAAGGGGAGGGGGGCCCATCAGGACTGCCTATGCATAGGGCCCGGGATCTTGTGCAGCGCCCCTGATTTTACCTACACCAAACCCAACCCTCAACCTACCCGATAGTGTTTACAAATACAAAACTATATAAAAACTAAATTGTTGATGCAACCCTGCCATTTCAACTTCCTGCAGATTTGAACTGTTTTGTCGAACCATAATTACACAGGATTCGAACTGGAGCTCCTCACCACTCAAGTCTCCATACTCTGTGAGCTACTGAACAAACCTACTATCTATGATAACCTGTAGATTTGAATATATACAATGCTAACATTCAAAAGCATCACTTTTCAAATCTCCCAGCACATTAAATTTGTTTTTAAGTCATAAAACAATATTCTTCAAGTAATTGTGTGAATATTACACTTTATTAATCGAAACTCTGTAAATTTGTGTGAAAAGGAATAAAAGGTGTCAAAATGTACTGCCTCTAGTGTTTATTTATTTTGGAAACTGCAGTGATATGTACTTATTGGTATGCATTTCTATTCTCATGAAAAAGTGCCCCCAGGTAAGCTTTTGCAATGAGACAGCAGGTAGTAAAAAGCATATATTATTAAAAACAATTATGATGATGACGACTAATAGTAACAATAAGAAGAACTGTAACTCGTTTGGGCAACAAAGTAAGTGTGTTTTCTTTGTAATTACAGACATGTTTTATTGTTGTTGTTAGCAGCAGGAGTAGTAGTAATATTAATAATAATTCTGACTTGCTCTGGCAACAAAATATATATATATATATATATATATATATATATATATATATATATATATATATATATATATATATATATATATATATATATATATATATATATAATTTTTTTTTAGCAGCATTGATAATAATAATAAATATGTTTTATTTATTTATTTATTTTGTGGCCCAGAGCAAGTCTCAATGGTTCAGCACCCCAGGGTGTGGACAGCTCCGCACCATTCATTCAGCACCACAGAAGAAGACAGTTCCCTGTTGCAGCACTGTTTTCAGAACTGGAGGACTGTGACAGCTCCAGGCCTCATGGTGTTTCAGCCCCACAGCCCGCAAACAGATCCTGACACTGAGTTCCAACAGCATCAGGCAGCTCCTAGTGAGTGTCCTCTCAGATGAGTTATTATATTCCCCGAGGTTGGGGGGGACTAATCTCAGTTTAACCCTAAGATACTTTTTTTTTCTTTCTTTTTTAAGCTGTTAAAAAAATGGTGTTAAAAAGTTGATCACTCTTTGTAAAATGTTTAAATCCACAACTGAACTGATCTTGTCTGCTTAAGTCTGCTGAGGGGTGCTCTTCAATGGATCAATTGACACAGAGGGAGCAAGGATTTAGAGACAAGGCCAAACTCTTCCACAAATGGAGCTCTGGAGCCAGAGATTAGCATACAGAGCAAACAGATAAGAGGTTTCTCTCAGCGGGTGAGCAAAGCATGTCTCTCAATGGCTTGTGGAAGAACACAGAGACATGGCATATTACAAACAAAAATCACGATCTTAGTGTATGTGGAAAACCAGGATGACAGATTTAAAGTTGTGTTTATACGCAATTGAAGGGAAAGTAAAGTAAGTGAAAGGAGAAGGAAAACATTAAAGGAAACGAAAAGAAAGGATACGATAGACGACAAGATGGGAAAAATAAGGCAAGCTGAAAAGTAATTAGAATAGATATGATGAGAAAATAGGCCAATAAAAAAGGCCAAAATGATGTGAGGTGAGAAACGATGAGAATAGAAAAGAATGGAACAGAATAGGAGACAAGCTGAGAAGATACAATAAGAATGAGACAATACATGAAGATGTAAGAAGAGAGGCAATGCAACAAAGTGTGAAAAGATGTGAGAAGAAGAGAAAATGTGAAAAGAAGAGAAGAGAAGAGAAGAGAAGAGAAGAGAAGAGAAGAGAAGAGAAGAGAAGAGAAGAGAAGAGAAGAGAAGAAAAGAGAGCTAATCTTCAACTATGAGAACATGAAATGTGAATAAAAAGACGTCATGCGCTCATGCGGTGGTGTTGATGTGTTCTCATCTCATGAAAACCAGAATTCTGATATGACTTAAAGGCAACAAGAGGCACACACTCAAACCTCCAGCAGCCTAAATAGCCAAAATATTAGAGGGCTGGAGGTCAGGATTTCCAGCAGTGAAAATCACTCATGGAGGGATGGAAAAAGGACTATACAGGTAAAAGGGGGATACAGAGGGCAAAAAAAGTGTTTCAGAGGACATGGGAAACTGTTTATCACTTTAACACTTGCATCTGGTAAAATCTTGGCACTTTAACGCAAGAGAAGGCCTCTTGTTTGTCATCTGAACCCCTCCTACCTTTCTTTCCCTCCATCGCACTAAACATCCAGACCATTCAAAAACATTTGTGCATGCTAAACACTCCCATCTTAAATACACTGCATCCACCCTAGGCTGTTATGGACAAGCCTCTCCAAAACAGGAGAGGCTACCCTATTCCTTTTCAGTTCAATCTGTCATTTTCAATTCATTTTTCAATCCCTCTAGTCTCAACACTTCTCAGTGTGCTCCCTCTAGTTCTCATGCATTCCAAATGTCCTCTTTGGCTCTCAGATCCCACACCAATTGTAGGAGATAAAGACAGAGCCCCCAGAGTCACGCTTAAAGGTAGAGATAATCAAATAAGCCAATCAGGGCCTTTTTTACTTCTCAGGTGTGCAGGTTGCCATAAACTGCATACTTATACCGTATTCAATTTTAACAAAAGACTTGGCAGGAATATTCACTTTATAAAACACTTCATGAAACATAAAACAATGTTATGGATGATAATATTCTCACACTAGACATGAAGAAGTCACTGTTATAAATGACAATGAAGACTTCACTCTATGTCATTAAGTCTTCTTAAAATGGGACCATTATCGATCAAGCCCCTGTCTATATGATCTGCAGAAGGCACAGGGGAAAAACCACCATCAGAACCAGACTAAAAGCATAATTAGTAATCTTGCCCCTTGACAACTGCCAAGTCACTCTTTTCTGAAAGTGTAACTCATCTAAGAAAATGTGAGAGTGGTTTGTGGGTACAAAGAGTAAGAGAATGATGGCAATGCTTTGCCCAATGAGTGCAATCTAGCCTGGACAATGCCATTTCATACTGACCATTGTCTGATTGCACATTTATTTTATGTTGTTCTCGTTTGGAGTGTGGCCCCTTTTTATTATTTCCTCTGCTCTCCTCTCTTATTCGTCTAGACTGCTGACCAAACAGTGTGCAGAATGCTAAAACCTTCATTGAACGTTTACATAATACTAAGATTAGACTCTCCCTTCATGAAGGTTAGCCTGCTCTTCACACACAAACATATCATCCTGCTACTTTTGTCACCCTAGAATAAATCAAAAATCATTTTCATTTTAAAAATGAGGTAAGGGAGGACTACAAAGCATACTTAAAGTGAAAGAATTAGGAATAATTAATTAATTTCATCAAACTAAAAAGTACAAAATTACAACCCCATCCTTTTTATTTCATCACCTCAAACACTGACTAAGATTTCACACTTGTATTAATCAAAGACTGTTCTCTCATAAGTGTTTACCATAAAACTCACACATTTTTACCATCTTCACATGGTTTTCTTTCATAACAGTTCCTGAACATTCCAGCATATTTTATTTAATCCTCTAGCCACTGTCAAGTCTGACACATAAGTAGTCATTATTTTATTCAAATCAAAACTGAGTGAACATACACTGTGAAAAAAGGCAATACTACTAAACTGTGAAGCACAAGAGGCTTTTAAATGGAAGTGGAATATGACACTGAACAAAATTATAAACACAACCCACTTGTTTTTGCCCGCATTTTTCATGAGCCGAACTCAAAGATCTAAGACTTTTACTATGTACACAAAAGGCCTATTTCTCTCAAATAATGTTCACAAATCTGTGTTAGTGAGCACTTCTCCTTTGCCAAAATAATCCATCCACCTCACAGGTGTGGCATATTAAGATGCTGAATAGACAGCATGATTATTGCATAGGTGTGCCTTAGGCCGGGCATACACTGTGCGATTTTCATCTGATTTTGAGCCGAATTTGGACTTGTGCGACTCTTTTTCGGGTTGGGCCGAATTTCAGCATTTTCCTGCGTCATTTGTCGTGCAGTGTTCGTGCAGTGTACAAGGGGAAATGAGAGGCGATAAGCCTCTCCCGACCGGCAGTCGGTTGGTCGGATGGATTTCTGACATGTCAGAAATTTTGGTCGCCTCTCGTGAGATATCGCACTATTGAAGCAGTGCTACAAACCGATTTTCCGCGTTTCCCTCACTGCGTATGCGTGAAACCATAAACGAAACCATGGTGACATGGTGTGTAGTGTGGACTGAAGTGATGGAAGGAAAACTTGAGGGGTTATGGCAAAGAAAAATAAAAGAGGGGAAAAAACGCCTGCTTACCTCCAGTTCGCGTTGCAAAATGGATTGACCATATTGGCCACGTCTTCCCATGCAGCCACCTGCGCGTCTAGATACGCCGACATCTTTTTTTTTTTTCTTTTTTTTTGGGACGTTTCAGCACACTGAATTGCGCATATCACCAAAGCAGTGTGTTTATCCCGGGAAAACATGTTTATTCTGAAACAGCCACAAACATCTGGGTTCTATCTGGGTTGTATACACCGATCCAGAGCACCATAAACATGCTCAATAGGTGACATGTCCAGTGAGTATGCTGGCCATTCAAGAACTGGGATGTTTTCAGCTTCCAGGAATTGTGTACAGATCCTTGCAACATGGGGCCGTGCATTATCATGTTGCAACATGAGGTGATGGTCATGGATGAATGGCACAACAATGGGCCTCAGTATCTCATCACGGTATCTCTGTGCATTCAAAATGCCATCAATAAAATACACCTGTGTTCATTATCCATAACAAAGGCCTGCCCATACCATAAGCCCACCACCACAACGTTGACATCAGCAATCCACTCACCCACATGACACCATAAATGCAGTCTTTAATCTGCCCTGTACAGTGAAAACTGGGATTCATCCGTGAAGGGAACACCTCTCCAAAGTGCCAGATGCCATCGAATGTGAGCATTTGCCCACTCAAGTCAATCACGACGACAAACTGCAATCAGGTAGAGACCCCAATGAGGATGACGAGCATGCAGATGATCTTCCTTGTGACGGTTTCTGACAGTTTGTGCAGAAATTCTTTGGTTATGCAAACCGATTGTTGTAGCAGGTGTCCGGGAGGCTTGTCTCAGACGATCTTGGAGGTGAAGATGCTGGATGTGGATGGAAAGAGAAGTGCTCACTAACACAGATTTAGACATATTTGTGAACAATATTTGAGAGAAATAGGCCTTTTGTGTAGATAGAAAATGTCTTAGATCTTTGAGTTAAGCTCATGAAAAATGAGGGGCAAAAACAAAAGTGGCAATTTGCCAGATGTGAACATAATATCTAACTTACAGTACCTTACATATCCACTGGTGAAAGGGCCAATATAATGCAAATATTTCTAAAATCTGCACAAAGATATCATCATGTTCTCGCGAGACTGGTCAGATCCCACGAGACACATCGGATCTCGTCACACCCATACTAATGAACATTTAATTTCACAAACCTTTCAAACTTATTCCTTGTGAATTGTGTATTTGTATGCAGCATGATAGCGTGTCCTCTCTCTGAAGGTCAGTCCCTGTGAATTGAATGCTTTAAACTTTAAACTTGTGATTTCAAATTATGCCGCAGTTTATACTTTTGGCCACTGTCATTTTCATGTAATTTTCATTGTGTGCTATATGTAGAATAAGTGTTACCCTGGCTTTATTTGAAAAATATGATTCTCAATGCAACACAAACTTCCCAGAATACTGAGTTCCCTGTTGGTTACAGTGTTTACTTCTTTATTTAATTAGATTGTTTTTAAATATTTATTTATTTGTGAAAAATAATTTGTCATCTGAAGTATAAGTATGTTTATTTTATATAATCTCTTTTAATTAATTGACAAGTGATTTCAAATTTCTCAAATATTACTTATTATTTTGTTTTTTTATTATATCGGCTATTGACCCCCACCCCCCGCACTTTCCAAGATATCGGCCTAGGCGACGGCTGTCAAAAAACAATATTGGTCGACCACTACTTAGTGTTATTTATTTAATACATGTATTTATTTATTGCTTACTGCTGTTTATTATATTTGTGTAAACATTGATTTTATTTTTTTTTTTTTC
This sequence comes from Carassius auratus, assembly GCF_003368295.1. Taxonomy (NCBI): domain Eukaryota; kingdom Metazoa; phylum Chordata; class Actinopteri; order Cypriniformes; family Cyprinidae; genus Carassius; species Carassius auratus. The sequence goes on from NW_020526883.1 coordinate 60,617, forward strand.
ATTTATTTATTTTCAGGACCCTTTGATGGATACAAGGTTCAAAAGAACAGCACTTATTTGAAATAGAAACATTTTGTAATATTACAAAATGTCTTAAATATCACTTTTGATCAATTTGATACACCCATGCTTATTAAAAGTATTTATTTCTTTAAAAAATGTATATATATAATTAAACTTACGAATGATAACATATTATAACTGTACATGTGATCAAACATTGTCAGTATTCTCTTTAGTAACAAAATCTGAAATAAAAAAATCTATTTAGGAGGGTGTAAATTAAAGTAACTATCTGTCAATGTTGGATCACATTAAAAGTTCAATTATGTGACTCCTTTAATATGATATTTTTGAATGAGAAATTAAATTGGAATGTTGACCTCTTGCAACCACATGAAAAAAAAAGGACAATGACGAAAAAAAAATCTGAAGATTTTGATGAGTACTCCGAGATGTTGGATTATAGGGTTATAAAAGAAAAAAAAAAAAGATATGGAAGACAACTAGCCATAATTTTCAGCTTGAAGGAAATTTGCACGCTATAAAATAGAATTCTGGGACATGAGTGTTTGATTATAATGATGGCCGTCACTTATTCCAGCTTTACTTTGATCATGCGTTTGAGGGGCAAGGCTGAATTGCAAGCTTCTTTTAAACAAACTGTACACATTTGGGTGTATACCCAAAAGCTTCAGAAAAAAAAAAAAACATCACAGTAAAGAGATTCTACACACAACCTTTAAGCTATCACTGGTGATTAAAGCATAGCTGAAGACATATGAACACAAACAAAACTGGGAAAGTTGGGAAGCAAACTAAGCACTTGCCTAATGAGAGAGAGAGAGAGAGAGAGAGAGAGAGAGAGAGAGAGAGAGAGAGTAATCTGTGAGGTAAGCAGAAGAGCAAAATAGGACACGAAAACACCAGTCTGGATTCTTCAGAGAGTCTAATTAAAAATCTCACTTGATGCGGGATGTTTTATATTCTGCTTTGTTAAGCTGGTACAATGATACAAAAGGTTTGGGTACAAGTCGATTCCTGCGTCCTGCTATAACTCAATGAAAAGAGCTCAGCCATATGTTCACAAATTTCCGATGCAACCAACCAACAAACATAACATATCAGAAATTTACATCCAATGCCACTGATTTTCAGCACAATTAAATTGTCTCTGTTTCTCTGCAGTCTAATATTAATACATGACCTCCTGAGGCGAAAGTCACTTGAAGGGGCAAGACTAGATGAAAAAAAGCTTGGTACTCAGGCTGAGAACTCAGATGTCACCATTAGTGCAGACATCCTTTTGTGTCAAAAGACTGTAAGCACTGACATGCTCAGTTTTGAGGAAGAAATTGCCTTTCAATTCTCTTCCAAAGACATATTTTTATTATTGTAATGGGATTTGTATAGATTTAATGGACTGAACCTGTATATGAGCAGCAAAACTGTTTTCAACATTGAAAATTAGCAGAAATGTTTCTTCAGCACCAAATCAGCATATAAGAATGATTTCTGAAGGATCATGTGACACTGAAGACTGGAGTAATGATGCTGTTAATGCAACTTTGTAATCAAAACAATAGATTATAAATAGATTGCAAAAAAATAAAAATAAAAATAAATTGAAAAAAGAATATATATATATATATATATATATATATATATATATATGTGTGTGTGTGTGTGTGTGTGTGTGTGTGTGTGTGTGTATGTGTGTATGTATGTATGTATGTATGTATAAAATATGTATAAAAATAGAAAATAGTTATTTAAATCATAATAATATTTTATAATAAGAGTTTTTTTTTTACTGTACTTTTCATTTTAATTAAATGCAGCCTTGTTGATCAAAAACTATCTTTTGAATGAAAGAACATTCTTTTGATTCTGTTGTAAATTTTAAAAAATAAAATAAAATAAAATAAAAAAAATGTTTGTAATCTTTAGAGGTCATTTTCTAAAATAATAATAATAATAATAATAATAATAATAATAATAATAATAATAATAATAATAATAATAATAATAATAATAATTGCAAATCCACAATTTAAATTATTATTTCTAAACAGATTTCTAAACAATTTCTATTTTATTTAGATACTAGACACTAGAATATAAATCTGAAAATCCCCATGACAGATGCTATATGTGAGTTGCAATAGCCCATGGAAACAAAACTTGATTTTTAGACTGAGGTAAGGATTCACAATGTTTCACACTAGATCCCACACTGCATGGCTTCCACCCACCCTCCTCACTCTGCTGCCTGTCATTCCCATAATCCTTTTTGCGACGCCTTTTGCACACATTGCTGACTGTCATATGGATCCCATGATTACCGCACTTACAGAATAATAATTACACAAGCAGTATGCTTAGTTGCCATGTTGAGAAGACACCCCTGGTTAGTCGCAGTGAACAAGATGTAGCTTCTTCATTGGTCAAAAAGCACTGCTAGAATGATGTAAGCACTAATAAGCTACTGTGGGTTTGTAGGGCCTGTGACTGGTCGAATGTGGTTCTGAAGGAAGCTGCTGTTGTAGAGAGGATGAATACTTCAATAGGTGTGAGATTGTAACAGGCCAGGGTGCATCTTCAGACCTCAGTTCCTCTCCCTTGGCTGACAGAGAGACTCAAAAAGAGAAAGAGAAAGAGGAAAAGATGGGGGAGGGTGGATGCCTGGAGTGATGTGCTGAAACATTTATGAATGATTCAGAGTGGATCTAATGGGAGGGGTACTGTCAAACACTCTAGCTACACACTTACAGACTTAACAAACATACAGCCATTGAAGCATAGTTGTGGAAGGACATAATCTTGTATCTCCTTCATATAAGAACATAATAAAACACCCTGCAGCTACGTCTAGCTGAGAGCCTGGCCTTGCAAAGATTACTAAGAATTCACTGTGTCCTATTTTCCCTCCAGAAACTGTGGTCACAACGTCTTGAAGAAGATGGTAAAGGTTTTATTGATTTTTTTTTTTGTTTGTTTTTAGTGTTTTTTTTTTTTTTTTTCATGAAAAGTGTCCTAGTAATTTTAGGCAATTATAAAAATATATATATATATATATATATATTAATAATAAATAAATAAATAAATGAATAGTGTATATATATATATATATATATATATATAGGGTACCATGGGGTTTCAGTCAGGGCCTTCAGTAAGCAACTATAAATTGCATACCTTACACATCTATCTAACACATCTCTGTTACAGATAAAAAGTAAACGTGGCCAAATAAGTTGTGCTCAGTGCTAGCTGTTAACAACTCGTAGTTGCAAACTTTGAAATAGTGCACAAAACCTTTGTTAGTGAAATCAGTTTGAGAAGTTTATCCTTTCTCAATTATTCCTCTTTTGTCTTGAAAAGGCATTAAGTAGATCGGCAACAAGATCTAGTGTAGGGGCCGGCGAGTGAGGCTGTCATTTTATTTTTGTTTAATTTCACTCTCGTACCTTGGAAATCCCCAACTTATGCTGGGAGCACTTGCCACGGGTTGTTTTTCATGACCGCTGGTTGAAGCGACCTCAATAACGTGATATTTAGCCAATGGAATGTGAATTTTACCAGGGGAACCCAGTGAAAAAAGTGTATTATTCCTTTGGGCCACAATTGGGTGGATTTGTGTGTGTGTGTATCTGTGTAGTGAACTATATACAGTATCAATATGACTTTTTCTAATATTACTATTATTATTAAAAACTTAAATAAAAGTAAAAAATTAAATAGTTATATTACTTTTTCTTATTCTATAAAGTAATAGGCTATTTTCTATCCTGCTATTGTGCATATGCAGAAAGGTCTGTTTTTATTGGCGGGGAGAATTCAAACCTTGCAAGTAAACACCCACTGCTATGATTGGTTAACAGTCTTGCTTATTAAAAAACAGATGGATGCTGCTGACATACTCTGAAAACAATGTGTCATTTGGGTTAAAATGTATAAATACTTAGTATCAACTGTTCTGGAACAGACTATGTATGCAATAGTGGTAAAAGCATGTTTACTCACACTTACGTGTTGCGACATTACTGTTGGATCCACTTTAGTCAGACTCAGCACTGTATCACCGTTTACTTTCAGTCTCTCTGTAAAGCCTGTATAATAATGTCTTGTTTAAAAAATGAATCAAAAGTAAAGCAAACACAGAGTGTTTCACTGAAACGATCTGGGGTTCTTTGCTAATTTTACCTTCTGTTAACACCGGATGCGATCGGCAAAACACGACTAAAGGCAACAAAACCTCCTAAAGCTTCTATTCTGTTGACAGAAGCCAGCATATAAGTGCTTATTATTACAAGTTTGGAAAGATAGTTGGTGCATGCTGTGTTACCAAATGCACATTTATAAGTGACCCAAATCCAGAGCAGATACAGCTCATGTGGAGCATTTACCGTATCTCTCTGAGAGACTGACAACACTGGATCATGAGTAGCTTGCAAGCTTGTGCCACGCGTTTCTCTAAAACATGCAGTGCATAATTAAATCGCAGCCTTTGCAAATTGATTTTTTTTTCTAAACCATTCCACAATTTAGATTTTTTTTTTTTTTTATTAGCCGCACAGCGCTATCCTGACATATATCATTCAGATCTCTTTAACAGGTGCAACTTCCTCTAAAATGCAAACATAAACTGGTTAGCCAATCAGAATATTTTCTGACATCATTTTGCATGTTCACAAACAACTTATATGGAAAGCAGGACACTGTGGTAGTAACAGATCAATTAAGTTTAATGTCATATTCAGCTTAATAAGAAGCTGTCAGTTTGTTGTACAAGAACATTGCTTACAGCTTAATTCATTAAGATTCTAACCATAATCAAACAATGTAAGTAATAAGATTAGTACACATCTTTTTTTAACCTCTCACTATTTGGGGGAAAGAGACAGCTTTAGCTTTCTAAGAATGAGCGCACCCTCCCTTCAAAGGATTTCACAGGTCTCACCTCTGAATAAAGTACTCGGTACTGACCATGCATCTTTCCACAGCGTGGTTTCAGGTTCATTTATAAAATACAAAGACCTGTCTAAGCTGAATTCATCATTGCTCACAATTCTAAAAAGTTCACTGAATACAGGAATGAAAGCAGCATGCTTTTTACCCTCCTGGGACTTAATGCTTTTCCAGCATTTTTGTATTTTTTGGGGTTTTGGAATTTCTACTTAGAAATGTTAAAGCCATAAAAAGGTATTGCTGTCAGCACAACCAATAATTATAGCATGAAGTGCTAGAACGTAGTAATATAAATCATGCTGCGTCTCCCTGACAGCGTTTTAGTTTAATAACTACCTATGGACAAGATAGATGCATGACAATGACTAGTGTAGACTGGTGAGTATATATGAGGTCAAACACGGGACAAATAGGTTGTAGTGGAAATGAAGCACATGTAATAAATGGAAAACGCACTTCATTCTCACTTGCTCACTTGACCAGGCCAAACTTAATGCAGTGACACAAAGTGTTTTATGCCCAATGAATCTCTACATCTCTACATCTGGGAAAAAAAATATTTCCTCTCCTCCTCCTACAAGCGCTTATCAGTGGGCGGAGCTAAACAGGCAGTGATAGCAGCTTATTGATGATCTTCTGGGGAGTCTGTGTTTAGCCACACTATTACGTCATAAAGTGGCACATTCCAAAACTAGTCATTTTCTGAGCTTGCTTTCAATAAAAGCTGTTTTTAAATTAATGAGAGTTTTGAGTTTTGAAATGTACAGGATGTGTTTTTATTTATTTTATTTTTTTGATAGTACATTGACCTGCTAGATATCAAAAGAACGAGAGAAGTTTAATTTCTCAGTTCATGACCCCTTTAAATATTTGTTAAAAACATTAAAAAAAAATTGTATTTAAGCATAATATAATAATAATAATAATAATAATAATAATAATAATAATAATAATAATAATAATAATAATAATAATAATAATAATACAGCTGTCTTTATTTCTTAAAGGTGCTGTAGGGAACTTTTGTAAAAAAAATATATATATTTTTTTTACATATTTATTAAACCTGTCATTATGTCCTGACAGTAGAATATGAGACAGATAATCTGTGAAAAAATCAAGCTCCTCTGGCTCCTCCCAGTGGTCCTATTGCCATTTGCAGAAACTCCATCGCTCCCGGTAAAAAATAACCAATCAGAGCTGCGGTCCGTAACTTTGTTTGTGTTCAAAATGTAGAAAAATGTTCGCAAGCAGTTCTGTTTATTAACCGCTAGTGCATCAAAAGTTACTACCGCAGCTTTAATTTCAAATTTTATTTTGGTGGAAACTGCAGTGAACTCCTAAATCCACACTTGCTCACCTGACCAGGCCAAACTAAATGCAGTGACACAAAGTGTTTTATGCCCAATGAATCTCTACATTTGGGCATATTCCCTCTGGCTGCCCACTGTGAATGCTGGGAGATTTATAGGCTGTGGTTCCCAGTAGAGAGTGGGACAGGAAGTGATGAATATCAGCAAAAACAGCACAGAGCCTTAAAATTTATCAAAACCCTGCAGTGCCCAAGAGCTTACAGAAACACTCACCACATATACACAAACAGCTTCTGTAGTGTAGGAAACCTTCATGAATAATGGCATATAACAGCAAACATATCACAAAAAAATAAGAAATATACAACAAACAAACTAGCATTCCAAAGATGATGTAGGTAAGTGTTTTTTATTTATTTATTTTTTTTTTTTTATGTCTTTGAAAAGTCTCTTATGCTCACCAAGTCTGCATCTGCATTTGGTGCAAATAGTTACTGACCTCCACTTACTGAACAAAACATGTATAACCTGAATAATATAACATTAATTTAACTGAATTAAACTGAATTTAATCAAACTATCAAACTACTCAAATATACAAAGTATTTTCAACTCACATCCAACTGAATCAAACAGAACCACACTTAAATAAATCAAATTAAAGTGAACCGAAAAGCATGACAAAATAAATAAATAAATAACAGATGTGAACTGAGAACAGAGGAAAAGGGAGAGCAAACTAACAGATTCAAGAGAAAGACAGTAGCTACAGCACATTTTGAAGTGTCGCATGAGAAATGAGTGATGGAAATGCTGAATTTCGAATAAAAATGCCTTAATTCGCAAAAAGGTTTTTACACTGGTTTGATGTGTGAAAAAGGGTTGATGTGAATAATTGGAGATGGAAATGCATTTTGAGAATGAATTCCTCAAAGCGCATACAAAATTAATATGACTTTGCTCTATAGGACGGTAAATCCGGACTAACCAGCAGGGCTGTCTTGTTCCATAGCATCTGAAATGTTGTTATGTGGTCATTTGAAAACGCCTGAGCAAAGTCTGTCATTAAAGCATTTCTGTATAATTGCCACCCAGAACTGTTAAACAACTGCGTTCCCAAACAGCAGCATTCACCTCCAAAAGCAATAACCGCATTCATTGCGTTTCGTCTGAGGAAAATTATTATATTCAGTAGCTTCTTCTACTTTTCTTACTGATGTATAGTGCCAGTTTATCAGGAAGTGACGATTTTTTTCTCCTCTGACCCGTTGGATGGAAACAGTGCTTGTTCGCTAATGTTTTGTGCAATATTTCAATTTTGCGCAGAAGTTAAACTCACAACTTTGGATGGAAACCCAACTTGTGGGAGTGAGTTTAATTACCCCCCTCATAATATGGATTGACCCTCCATAAAGGTCAGCTAAATTACTACTGAAACTCTATGGACTCAGAGAAGACGCACCAACATGCAAATGAGATCTTGCTTACTCTGAGCCACAATGCTGCTCAGAGATGCCCTCATTTACACGCTGCACGCGACATCATTATGATTCTTCAGTTGCTGTGTTCTGGAAAGCAATGCACGCACGCAACTGAGGGCAGAAAATGTCATTGGTGAAATGAAGTGAAATCTCATGTTTTCATTCTTGGTGTTGTGGGACTAAGCTGATCAGGGATGATTAGATGCCCTACTTACACCCCCTTGGCACTGCACCAGACAGACCCTCTCCAAACAAGCCAGATTAAACTATATAGATTGGGAGGAAGGGAGAAAGAATGAGATAAAGGACGAGTGGAAAAGGATGCTTGGCATTTGACCAGCCATGGTGGCACATATCTGTGGGGGACACCATGGGAACTGAAAGAAGGAACAGGAGCTAAGCCTCTTAGCCTAGATTTACATGAAGTTCCGCATGGCCCTGTGAACATGTGCCCACCTCCCTGGCACCAAGATGTGCTCCGCTGAGGAAGATAAGGCTGGCATTAGATAACAGTGATAACTATGATAAGTGTAAAATCAGAGACAGAGATATCAGTTGCAAGGGGCTTTAGGTAAGAAGCTAATCAAGCATAAGTAGTGGTTACAGCATAATATAGCTTTGCTGTGTGAAAAGAAAGGAAGTAGAGACTTGTCACACCAGCTCCATGTGCCAATCCCTTTCTCTATAGCATTTGTTGAATCAGATTTCTCTCATCCAGACAATGCAAATAACACACATTCATTCTACTAAAAGAGATTACTGATAACAGCTTTGTATTTTGTTTAAAGGGCGACAGAGACAGATAGAACTTGCCATTCCTGTCATGCTTGTGGTGGAGTCTTTTCTCTGGACACTTCTCTCACATGCTACATCTGCTAATAACCAGCAGCCCCTGATCCATGATCTCTGCCCAGGCACTCATAATAGAACAGGACAGCGCGAGATCAAAGGCCAGGTGATGGAAATCTCTTCCTTACAGGATGCAAAGGAGAGGTTGAGAGTAACAATGAAGCTGAGGCAGCCATTTAGAGTCCAATCTATGCTGCTCGGTAAAGACCAGTCTGCTTGTGATCGTATTAAAAACAGCCATTTATTTTTCTTTTGTTTCCTGTGATTCTCTGTTTTAACATAGGAAGACAGTAAAACAAGGCTACAGCACTATTATCAGCCCCAGGAAAAGCAGCAGCATTTGCCTCATGAAAAAAATGAAGATTATGTCACTTTGATCAAACAAAACAAACAAAAAATACTAATAATAATAATCTATGCCTAGCTGTGTTGTACATTTATATGCAAATTCAACTTTACAAGGTAATAATATAATATAATATAATATAATATAATATAATATAATATAATATAATATAATATAATTAAATAAGCAGTAATATCATAAATAATCATGTTGCCTAACCTGTTTGTAGACTATGATGAGCGAGGAGCAGAACCTGGTTTTACCAAGTGAGAAATGTTCCTGGGACAACATCGTTGTTGACCCTGGAACAACATTGTGATTAACCAATCAGATTTGAAGAACCAGTTTATAGATTTTGTGAAGTTTACGCTTAAAATCAGTGTTTGGTGCTTTTACATCAGTGTCATTCATCTATCATATCCTCTGATTTTAGGGATTACTCATGGTTAAGGTTAGGTTTAGGTGTAGGGATATGGTTAAGAATATATTTTTGGAGTAAAATGTTGTTCCAGGGTCAACAAAATATGTTGACCTAGGAACACATCGAACTTGGCAAAATCAGGACGTGCATGATGAGGATGCCAGTCGTAGGCTTTTGTGGAATGATATAGAAATAAAACAATTATTGTATTGACTAAAGTCCATTTTTATATGTCACTCTGCCACAATAGCGTATTTTTTGTGAAACATCTTCATTTGGGGGCCTTAATCACATGTCAATTTCTTTGAGCAACATTTTTAATAAATAGACATCCATAAAAATAAAAAAATAACAATCCAAAGACATCTTTTTTTTTTAAAAAAGCATAAAACCTGGAAAGCAGAAGCCAAAAACATTGAGTATGTTTTTGTTCTTTGTTTTGTGATTTCCCCACTCTGCTGAGAGGAATACAGCATTCAAGGATGACTGGAGACAAGAGCCTCATCAGAAATGTTTTCTTTTCTCTTTCATCCCTTGTCTCTTTTTCACATTGTAAGTCAAGCATCAATTTCACACAGCAATGATTAACAATTATGGCCATTAGAGAGTTGCTAAGGTTTACAGTTAAAGGGCTGATCTAAAATTATGTAATCAAAATATCAAATGTTTGTCAGTGGATGCATATCAGAAGGTAATTTGTTTCCATTTTATGTTGTGTCTTCACTAGAACGGAGAGTGGAAGTGAAGTACATAATACAGCTGGAACACTACCACTGACAAGGACGAAATAGTATATTTCATGTAATAATCAGTAATAACTGTAAAGAAGAGGATTTCAGACTGATAACTTCATGCAAAAGCTGTTTTCAGTGAACATGAAGAAAAAATCATAATCAGAGATTATAAGGGCACTGATGTGATCACAGAATTATGTATTGACAACTGAGTTTAACATCAGCTTTCTAAGGGGCTCAGATAAAACACAGGGTGATCTGATTGGGAGACAAGCTACAGTATGGTACAGTGGCATATATATACTGTATATATATATATATATATATATATATATATATATATATATATATATATATATATATAGGCCACTGTACCATACTGTAGCTGTCTCCCAATCAGATCACCCTGTGTTTATCTGAGCCCCTTAGAAAGCTGATGTTAACACTTAATCAACACAAGAAATTGTCAACGTAATAAAATTAGACAAAATATTAAACCAAGTAAAAGTGTTAAACATCCAAATAATAAATGACTCTAGTAAAAAATAAACCATTTATTTAATGCATGCTGATGACTTGCAAATAGAATGAACTAGAATAGAATAGAATAGAACAGAATATAATAGAATAGAATAGAATAGAATAGAATAGAATAGAATAGAATAGAATAGAATACAATTCAAATTGCATTTTATTTTTGACTGCATATTAACTCCACAGTGCTTTCTTAAACTTTCTTTAATGAAAGTTATAATAAAACATAGAGTAAGGGAATCTGGGAGTCTTCTGAATCAGTAAAGATGAATGCAAGTGACATTCATATATTTCCAAAAGGGCTCAAGTTTCCAAATAATCGTAAAGTACTAAACTATAACAAAACCTGAACTCACACCTGCTCCACCAATTATTAATTAGAGTGATTGTTTATTTTTCCACAGGGCTTGTCAGCTTGTGACTGACTAATCTATGCTAATGTGTTTCTACTTGACAGCATGGGATGATACCGCCCCTCTGGAGGGCTCAAAATGTGTATGTGTGTGTTGTACATGTTTTGCAACTTTTGTTAACATGAGAGATGATGTTGCTCATCACACAAGGCTTCCAACAAATCTCTTTCTTTTTCCTACAGGCTAGGCAATATAATATAAACATATATTAAGACTTGTTTTAGAGAAAAAAAACAAAAACATTTATACTTAAAGCAATTATTCTATTAGTCAGTGATTCTCTAATAATTGTTAATGAAAATAATAAATTTATGTATCTATAAAAATTCAGTTTGCCTTGACTTTTCCCCCCAAACACACCATCACAAACTTTTGATCCAGTATAACAGGCGAAACACAACACATATAGTATAAATGTATATAAACTATATCATTTTAAATTGGATCATGTACAACCATGTGTGGATTAGTCCTTTTTTTTACTTAGATGTTTTTATTAATACATAAATTAAAACTTTTTGAACACCAGTTTATTTATATATATATATATATATATATATATATATATATATATATATATATATATATATATATATATATATATATATATATACACACACACAAAGCATGTGTGTGTGTGTGTGTGTGTTTATTATTATTATTATTATTTTTTATTATTATTTTTTTTTTATTATTGAAGAATCTCAAATGGTCAAGGAATAATATGTATATTATGCTATCATAAGATGTGCTGTTGATTTGCAAGGGCATTTAATAAAACCAAACATGAATGAAACATGAGTAATGATGATTTAATTTTTCCTTCACCATTACAAGGCAGCTTCTCATGTGTCATTTATCTGGTCTATCTTTTCAAAACACACACACACACAAGCCCAGGGCTCTGAACACAGGTACACAAAGCACTTATCAACTCATCTAATGAGTTTATTGCTACCCTTTAGTATGGTTTTCATGAGATGGGCTTTACTTTCTACACACGTATACACAAACACATATGGATATTTTGCATGCTTACTGCCTGTCTGGCAAAGAGACTAATCCATTCATTAATCCTTCATAAGTGTCACGGCCAGAAGCGGGTATGCCTTGACAGCCACGAGAGGGCATTCTTCTGGATTATTGTTTGTTTTGCATTGTACAACACTTAATTTCCCATCACCCTTTGCTCTCTCAATCGGATCTCTTGTTTCCAGCTGTAAGTAATTAGTCTTGCTAGCGCCTCTGTATATACTGTGCTCTGTGTCTTTTGTTTCTGCAGTATTGAGTTCTGGTTTTCTGTTCCTTTTGTGGATTGCCTTTGCTATGTTTTTCTGCTTTTGCCCCAATGTGGATTACTGTTGTTTTTTTTTTTTTGTTTTTTTTTTTTTAAATAATTTTTCTTAAATAAAAGCTGGATCTTCTTGTCTGATAACACTCCATGACAGAATACTGTAGCCACAAAAGACTGGGTGGGCATGGCATAAATAATGATGAGCTAATGAGTCAATGACATACAGCTGGTGGTAGTAAAACCATCATTAGTGCAAGGGGTTATGGGAACTGAAGTCCAAAGCAAACCAACAGTGAACAAAAGAGTGCCCTCTGGTGGCTATCTCGGGCTCACCAGCTGATGGATGTGACAATTAGTGTTTGCTTATGTACACAATTACACAACAAGCCACTAGTGTCTCTCTCTTTAACTAACAGCAGCCATCTGTATAGAGAGTATCACCAACAATTCACAAAGAAAAACTTTTTTTCATCTATCCTTCCACTCCACATTCCCATCTGCCACCCCACGAAGGCCACTTGTGGCCATTGAGAGCATGATAAACAGACCCTTCACTGACAGCACTCACACATAGATGTGCCTTCAAACTCATTACATTCAGATTTATTAGTTCTAAACTGGTTGACTTTGTTGCCTTTTTTAACTCATTTAATGATTATGCAACAAGCCAAAATGCCAGGGCTGATATGGTATTATGCAGATCCACAGCGGTTTTGGCCTCATACATATTTATAACATCTCCTCTGCTTCAGCTAATCACAGGCTTGGATAAAGGTCAGGGGAGGGGTCACCCAACAGCTGGTGTTTGGGGTGGCCGTCCAAAACAAATACCAATTTCCACATGCAGCCAAAGTGGTAAAAAGGTGGGTGGCCGTGCCGGTGGCTACAATATATCGATTACACAACAGGTAGAGTTAGACTATTCAGTGGAAACCCTGCAGAAAACGCCTTTGGAGAGTTCAGAGAAAGCGCTGCCCAATTTGATTCTGTCAGCATTAAGGCTGGAGCCTGCTTATTCCTCCATTGCCTGCTCTGCTCTGGTATCGCATTTCACCACCATTACCGGCAAAGGCTGGCCATCTGAGAGATCTGTCGTCCTCTTCCACCATCCATCACTCCATTGCCCCTGGTCCTACACTCCATCACAACAAAAAACAAACACACACACATTGGCAGACTAACCGAGCAAACTGCAAAAGCCAAGGCCGGCTGAGGTAAGGCCAAAATATCTGACAACACCAAACTACTTTCTACAAGCTGCTTAAAGCTGTCTATCCATGACTGTCTAGTATATTGTGACAGACAGGTTCATCTCTCTATTTGAGGCCATACCGAATGGTTATTGCCCCAGCAGATACATTCGATGGTGTTTAGCCGAGTATCTCGTCGCAAAAGGATAACTGTCCATCAAGATGTGTTGGGAAGTATGGTAAACTTGAAAATATTTATAAAACACCCCAGAAGATAGTACAGTTTGAAGTGTCACTAAAATGTACTACATTAGAGCACATACAGACCTAAGACTCATGTTTGATGTTGTAGAAGTGGTAGAATAAGGTGTTTTCATAATGCTTTGCACACAAGTTGCTGCACCCAAATATCCTGCTGAGATCAAAGGTACATATGTGATGGACACATCATACACACACAGTGGATTTTAAAGATGGTTATGCAAGACGAATGTTGCACATTCTTTATTGTCTATATATGTATCATCAGATGGTGAAAATAAATGTACATTAATGTTTTTCAATGCGCTGTGCAAAACACTTTTCTAACTCCTGGGGCCCAATAACTGGCAGCCTGCTGGCTGAATACAACGCAGTATATCACCCACTCAGTAACCCCAAAATAATTTGATTCAGGTACCGCCTCCGTCTGAGCAACTGCTTCTCCTTAAAGTTTCATAATTTTTTTGAAACGTGAACCATAAGGGTCTCTAACATACAATTAGGTTCAAAAAGTTCAGAGAAGTTACCAAAAGT
>NW_020526884.1:0-81712 GCF_003368295.1 Carassius auratus
TATATTAAATGTTCTCGGAACATTTAAAAATAATGTTTTCATAACTTACTGTAAACATATTTATGTCAGCTGGGATTTTGATACACATTAAATAAGCAGTTTCAGATAAAAGCTCACAAAACTTTTGAACTCTCCAGATATGAAGCTGTGATGACTTCTCAGCTGTATGCAAAGAGACAAGCGTAAAATGTCTGTCTCACTGTGTTTCATGCAGCTCAACCTGGATGTGAGTTAATGTTAGAAAGGAAAGTTGAATTCTCTAGATAAACCAGTGGATCGTATGAAGCTATTTACATCATAACCCAAATGAGTCTTTGCCATTCAACACCAGAGCTTGTACAGTAAATAAACAGGCTGAAAATCTTCCCAGGGATAATGAGGACATTAAAGAGTTAAATGTGTCTGGCTTTTTGCAGAAAGCAATTAGGAAAGGACACAGCGGGGGGCACAGATTAATTCAAATGCTGGATTAAAGCTTAAATTCTTTTTGATAAATAATTGTCAACCCGGTATGTTTGCTGGAGTTGAGCGTTATGGGGAAAAGATGTGCACTGGTTAAATTACCTTGAAATGTAGGGTTTCAAAAAGCCTTTTTTGAACACAACAACCCATTTTAACTCAAATTTCAAGTGTAATCCGATCTTTCGGTTTAAAACTAAACTGTACTTTAGTGCAAAAGCTAATTAAAAGTTGTCAGTAAACTGCCTGTTTGATTGCAGTCATCCACAAACAAACAATATATAATTGCGAGCTACTGTAAACAAACATAAACATACAAACATGTCTTAATTGCTGTTACAGTCTTGTGCATGAGGCCACCAGCTGATTGCGTGGGAACACTGAGATGCACTAGGTGTTTGTGTTTGTTGTGCCACATAATGGGAAAACATAATGCATATAAACAGCAAATAAACAGAAGCTGATGCTACAGACAATTCAGATATATGCATGTTTATTTAAAAAAAAAATCAAAAACATTTCATTTAAATAAAATATATCTACATTTGTTCTATGGTGGCCTAGGAAATAGACATGTGTGGACTTGTTAAGTATCACAGTTTGGTGCAACAATAACAGAATACATGTAAATGATGCACTTTGCAAACCACTTGCTGATGCATCCCAAAACACCAGGCAGTCTGAATGAAAATGGACTGTGCGAATGCGGTGAACATGTATAGAAATAAAGTCTAATGTGAGAACAGATTGTCCATGTACTCACAGAGCACATTAGAGGTTCACAAACTCTAAACTTCCGTTCCCTCCCGACTGTATATGAGATTATTGACACTGAAATGGTTGGAGAGCGAGTTGATCAAGCCACTGTTATTATGGATGCTGAGAAGTAGTTTAGTCTGTTGCTGTTGAGATGGCTTGTTCTGATGATGGAGGGCAATTTCATGTCCTGACATGCTGTGCGTAAAATCTCCCAGGTGTCCAGAACTGACGTCTCTGCTTCTGATACCGTTGCTGTTTCCAGGCATTATTGAATTCATGTTACCGATAAAGTTGTTAAAACACGGGCTGTGCTCTGCGGATGGTGAAGGGACGATTTGGGGTCGCTAGTGGTCGAGAGTTTTGAGGCTTTGCGGGGACGCGCTCATCAGACTAGCCGTGTCCGCCAATTTGAGCGCGTCCTCGGATTTTACAGACAGGTTACTAGGCGTCAGCTCTTCTCTTCCTCTTCCTTCTGAAGTTGCCGTTATCGAACATTTTCTCGCAGTTGGGGTCCAAAGTCCAATAATTTCCTTTCCCTTTAAAGAAAAAAAAAAACGGGGGATGTGTTAGCATACCACTGAAATCTAATGCGTAATAATCATGCACGCGTAACGAAGTCGGATTTTTTGATCCGTGAATAAAGAACATTTCAAACTTACCAGGGTCATCCTCATCCCGCGCGACTTTCTTGAAGCAATCGTTCAAAGGAGAGATTGTGTCTAATTGAGTTCTGCCATCCGGCTTTGCTTTTCTTATAAAAAGAAAGTTGTCCGCCACATACTGATAAATCTGACTGAGCGTCAGTTTCTTATCCTGCGTGTTCTGAATAGCCATCGCAATCAGCGCTGAATAGGAATAAGGCGGTCTGACCATCTTGAAAAGTTCTTGCTGACTTGAAATGGATAGCCAGCTGAGATCTGCGCTCCGAAGCCCGTGGGAGGAGGAAGAACTGCCGCTGGTCGACCCAAATCCTGACTGAATGTAAGAGCCTCCGTTCGGGCCTGAGAGGTAGGGGGTGAGGTGATGCCCGGGCTGTTCATCCACAGGTAAGGGTTGGCTGTGGCTGAGGTGTATTCGCCCAGGCCGTAGCTGGAAGGATGCGCAGGTGGCCTCTGCGCGTGATGGTGGTGGTGATGGAGTTCTGTTGGTACATGCTGAAGCTGGTGTCGCAGTACACGGTCATGTCCAGGATGTCCTGCGCGTTGTGGTGCTGGAGAGGACTGGTCTGCTGGCTCGACGGCTGCTGCCCGAACGCGTTCATAATCCGTTCTCCCCTCTAGAAACATGAGTTTCACCGAATCAGCCCCGCTGAGTGTTGCTGGTCTCGAGAGTGCCCGAGTGCGCGTCAGGGGAGGGGTATTTAACCTGTCCGGGGAGCATGCAGTGAATGAACTGCTGCTTGGCAACCCCTCCCACTGTCACACTTCTCCACAGGTAACTCCATCCAATATGCATCAATCTGGCGTCGAGATCATTCATGTGATAAGCATTTGAGGTTCAAGCTGAACACCCCCCCCCCCCCCACACACACACACAAAAGAAGGGGGGGGGGGTAGTGTTTATCAAAATATTCTAAACTAAAATAAAAATAATAGCTTATAGATAAGCGGCTGGTGTTCAAACTTTAAATGTCTCGGGCATGTGTAGAAACAAACCTTAAAATCTTGACAAAAATTTATAAATGAATAAAATAAAACCTACTGAACTTTTTCACTCTTAATGTCCGGGGTTATCACATTGTAATGGATGAGATGTTTACGGTGGAATCTGCCATTGGAACAACAGGTTGTTAGCAGAATATAAGTAAAACAGTTACACAACGAAAAATGTCAAAACGCTATGTTAAAGCATAGAACCATTATTTTATAAAAACGCAAAACATTGCATTAATTAAAAACGACTTGGCCCTGATATAGCCTATAACCTGCCTTCTCTACGCTGTGGTTTTATTGTTTTATCATCCAGCAGCTATAGACCTTATACTTATTTCGGACAGTTTAATTCGATTAACCTACTGAAAACAAAATATAAACAGCTGCTAGAGAAAATAAGTATTTGTGTAACTGGACATTTGACTCTCATAACTGATGACAACCTTCTCCCCTGTGTGTGGACATGTTTTTGGTGGAAATTGTGGTGTTTATCAATGAAATGAGACGTTTAGTTTGGACAGATGGTAATTATGTATAATCATCACTTAACATGAAATTAGTCTAGTTGGACGAAACTGACCCACCCCCGCCATATGTAAATGTACAGTAAATCTTAACGGCTGTCACGAGAACTCGGTGAAGTTTCGCTTGAATTAAACGGTACGGCAGAAAGACTCAAAATAAACAAAAGTGGGCAGTTTTTGTAAAGGGCGTTCAGTTATTCAGTTTTTACATGAGTTATGCTACATACCGTTACATCATGATTTATACCCTTTGCTTCTGTTCCATTATTTATGTATTTTATTAATTTATTTAAAAAAATGCACAAGACATTCACCTGACGAAAACATCTAAAAAACTAACAAACGTGTAGAAAAATAATAATATTATGGACTACTCTGGAAATATTGTTTCACTATAACTATTGTAATTTGATAATAGTCAAATATATGCATATCTATTCTGGTGAATATATGAAAAATGCATAATTATTTATTATGTTTATATAGGCTATTTAAATTAAAATAATGTATTTTATCTTGTTTAGTCTTTGTTAACTATACACCAAGTTGAAGAGTAAAAAACATTTAGGATAAAAATAAAATACCTGAACGAAATGATGGCTGATTATATTATTAGCTTACATCATGTGCGTTTCATTCACAATGTGATAAAGCTGATTAAAGTATATTACGGGGCTGGTGGAGGTGCACAGAGATGCTTTTCTATCGCCACCTTCTGGAGGATATGAACATTTCAACTGTGAAAAATAGTGACGGATGCTGTCACAATAAAAATACAAGATGTAGAAAATAACAGAAAACCACAGACGATAAGTAGACCTTTTAATCTTTCCAGTTTAAAATGCAAGCAGTTTTTCTTCCTTTCTGACATGAGAAAAGTATTTAAAGAGCAGATGCAGCCATTACAGAAACTTCTTGGACCCGGGGCTTACATCACATGGAGCAGTGCATCTGAGACAGCCATGAGAAGAACATCTGAGACTGGACCGTGGCATGAACCTCTCTGACTGGCCAGTGCTAGAACCTCTGGGACCCAGCTGACTTTGCAGGGACCTCACTATCCAGGGCAACTTTTGAGAACGTGCAGTCATGACAAGGAGTTGAAGACCAGGTAGTCACTCCAGGAAGTTCTGGTACCAGAGCGGCAAGACTGAGAGACCTGGAGCACCGTAGAAGGAACCTCTGGGACATCAAACTTTGGACTTGTGGGTAGCCATGAGAGAAACCGCTGAGGAACCAGGGGCAGTGGAGCTCTGAGACGAGGAAGCCCATTACATGCCTTTAAGCTGTCCATGGCAGGAACCTCTGGTTCAGCAGCATTCTGTGCAGAAACATGGGAAAGACATCTGATTATGACCTGAAGCTTTTACATTTGCACTATTTAGATGTGAGGTCTACTCTGGTAGAACAAATGCACTGTGATTGGAATAAGATGTCTTTTTTATTTTTAAATGAAGATCTTACCTTTAGACCATGCAGGCTCTGAGAAAAAACTATATACATATATACACATCCCCAAGCAAGCAGTAATGACAGACGCAAGTACTGCTGCTTCAGGCCATAGCATAAGATGTACCCATGGCCATAGCATAAGATGTACCCATGGCCTGCCGGCTCCGCAAGATGCAGAGGATTCACAGAGGAATGAACAGTCTGTCTGCCAGCCGTCAAGATGCAAAGTTGACAGGAGACTGGGAAATGTCTGGGGTCGAAGCTCCTTTTCGCCACGACTTATATGGAGACCTGAAACAGCACACCAAACAAAGCATTAGCCTAAATACATCACACTACAAAAGCAAATGTGGCTGATCTCAGGCTCAGTACCTGAAACCAGTCGTGCTGAAGGATCTTCCCCAGACCGAGTCGTCGCTTAGTTTTATGCTGGAGCAGACTACAGATCAAACTGCAGCAGTCTGTGCAGAAACATGGAAGCAACATCTCATTATGACCTGAAGCCTTTACATCTGCACTATTGTGAGATCAAATCTGAAAGAGCATTTGTATGATGATTGGAATCAGACTTCTTTTTATGTGATGAAGAGCTCACCCTTTGACAGTCCAGGCTCTGACCAAAGGTTTAGTTCGGTCTTCTGCAGGTCACTGTCAGTTGGAAAACGGCCGCACAGCATTGTGAACAAGATGACCCCAAGAGACCACGACATTGCAGACTTCGCATGGTACTTGCCCTTGACCCTGTACTCAGGAGGGTAGTACTCCATGGTGCCTGGAGGAAAGAGATTTCATCTCGTATGCAAGTTTACATTAACAAAGCGTTTCCTCTGTCAGCTTTGAGGGATAATACATACCATACAATGTCGTGTAGGCAGACTTTCTCATGAGGTCCCCACACCCAAAGTCTATCAACTTGACCTGCAGGGTGTCCTTGCTCACAATGAAGTTTTCCAACTTTATGTCTCCATGGAATACCCCACGGCGACAACATGTGTGAGCCGCCCGCGTTGCCTGCCGCATGAATGTGCCGAACTAAACCTTCTTCGAGTCTTCCTCCATGGCCCTCCAAGAAACTGACTAAGTTCTCGCACGGTGACGGACACTCGAGGACCATGACATAGTTGTCCCGTTGGTCCTGCCAGTCCAGCAGCTTTATAATCTCTGGTGCGCTGGGTCCCTTGTTGGCCAAGAGTGTAAGGGCAATCTCCACTGGTAGGGGGTTTGGATGACCAGGCTAGAAGACAGACAGTTTAAAAATGGTTTGTTTACTAAAAAAAAAAAACATTAATTGTCTGCAATTAAAGCTAATCTTAGAGGTTTTAAATGAAAATAGTGAGTGAGATGTCTTACAATAGTTAGGTATTCCATGTCATGGGTCTTCATGACGTCTTTCAATGCCACCTAAACAACAAAACATAAGTAAAACATGTGTGTAGAGGTCATACAATTCCACTCATTAAACCTGAAGACTGTGGAAAGGATGTGAAAAGATGAGAAAAAACAGTTGCATAAGTTTCATTTATTTGTACTGACCTTAAGGCCATCCTCCACACGACTCGCTTCATGAACGACACCAAACCCGCCTACCCCCAGACGATCACCGAGCTCATAGCGGCACATAATGTCATCTATTAAAAAAGAAATTATTGCATTTGACGCATTTTTACATGGCTATTTTCAAGGTGAAATTAAATCATTTGAAGGAAAGCACAAAGGAAAAAAATATGCAATTCATGGATACTCATAATAATTTTTTTTTTTTTTTTTTTTTTGTCACACATTCATATAATTTACCATCAGCGCTGCTGACTGGCGATGGTGGCTCAATAAGCTGCACCTCAGTCTGACTCTGTCGGATCACCTTGAGGTGTTTTCTGGCAGCTTTGAGGAAAGAGGGCAGCCTCCAGAACTTCTTTTTCCTCTTCTTCTTCATCTCCTCCTCCTCTCCCCATGCCTCCCTCCGCTCCTCCTCCTCCCTCCTCTGGGCGTCTCCCTCACCGGCATCGACAGGCGGCTCATCGCACGGATGGAAGTGTTGCTCCGCCTTGTCGGTGTCGGGTGTTGGAGGTGTACTGGGATGGTGATCGTACACCGCGCCATCATTTACCGGAATAACACGAGAATTTCGCTGTCCCATCACTGATAACCGCTAATAACTCTCGTCTTCGACCACTACTACAAACCAACAAAATGTTTCACAGAATTCCATCGCTTTATATACCGCGCGCGCCAACATTCTAAACTTTTGAAATGCGCTCTATGGCGTCATAATAACGGATACCGTCGCGATGGTAATGACTTCAGATATGTAAAATAAAGTTAAGTTAAATTAAGTTAGATAAACCCATACGACTGTGCGTGTGTGTGAGGTATATGTGTGATTCCATATTAAACATATTTTGTTAAAAAACATTCGAATCGTTATTATTTATTTTTCTGGCCCCAATCACGATGAAAAATCATGCTGTTATTGGAAATTACAAGATTTGTTTAGAAATTATTTTTTACTTTTGCTGGATGAGATGTTGAGTAGTCATGCATAACATTTTCCAAAATGTGTGATAAAGTAGACTGGTTGCCACTATTTACAGTGAACATTTCTCTTGAAAAAATAGAATTGAGTAAATAAATAAATGAAAAAGAAGAGGACAAAGAAAAAAAGTGAAGAAAAACTGTTCTTAAGTTGCCCTGACTACCTGCAATTAAATAGTCTACTCCATTTATAATGTAAAACAATGAAAATGTATTTTTTTTTTGTTTAATTCAGTTAGGTAAATAGTAAACATATTATGCTTAAAGACTAAAATAATACATTTAATAGGCCTAATAATAAAGATTTATTTAAAACTATATTAAATGAATATATCTTATGTGTTTCTAAAGTCTGACCAGCAGATGGAGACATTACTTTATCATGATCTTTGATACTGATATCTCACTGTTGAGCTTTTCTTTAAGGATGTTTTGTCTGAAATTTTCACTTTTGAGAAGCAATATGGAAATGTTTACTTTCACTGCAACTTAATTTTATCCACAAATGTAAGGTTATGAAAGTTATGCCCCACTTCTCTTACTTTCTAGAAGATATTAAAATGTATATAAAATCTTTATCCACCTCCTGTAACTAAATCATTGAATGTATGATCACTTTTTGGTGTCTTTGTATAATTTATATCTGACTATTATCTTATGGTTTTGTGGGAACAGGAAGGTTTTGGTTGTGTAATCTGTTTTCTTATTCATTTTTTATTTTAGATTTTTGTATTTTTTTTTCTACTCTTTCCTATTTGATTTGTAATTGTTTGGTCATCCTTGAACCCCTGGCTCTTTAACTTGGCTTATGTTATTTTGAATGAATGTTTAATAAAAAAATTTTTTTTAAAAGATATCTCACTGTGATATGATATCTATCCTTTAGTTTGAGACAGTGACACTTTCTATGTCACTGTAATAAAAGTACAGATATATGGGGAAATGTAAAAAAAAATACAACTGAGATCTCACCACCAACCTAAAACCGTGACAATGGAATAAAAGGCTTATACGCTTGTTTACATTATAATTTAAAAACGAGGTGTATTTGAGTGCAGGTGGTGTTTTAATAAATAAAAAAAAAAAAAAAAAAAAAAAAAAAAAAAAAGTTTACCCAACAGACCACTCAGCACGTACTGAAACAGCTTCGTATCTGGGCTTTTGTGTGAACAGTAGGACTATTAACACTGGCAATGTCACTCTTGAGCCATGTCAGTAAAAAGACCTGTGTGTGATCAGATAATAGTTGAAACAGTCTGAGCGCATAATATTACCTCTAGAAAATAATAATAATAAATTAAAGAATCTCCTAATCTATTAAAATCAGAAACAATTGGTTGTATTGCAAAGTTTTAGCATTTCATGTACACTGGGAAAAAATGGTTTAGGAACAAATTTCCCTCAGAAGTTACTAGTAAATCCGGGGGTACAGGGGGTACAGGGGGTACAGGGGTACAGGGGTACAGGGGTACAGGCCCCCCCCCCCCCCCTTTGAGGGTTGTCCCCCAAAAAAATTGTTATTAAAAAACACCCTGTGTATTGTAAATAGGCTAACAATGTCTTATACTTTAAATAATTGTATTAGTAAAACAACACAAATGGGGCAAAAATGTGATTTAAGTTTAGAAAGATGTTTAGTCTCCCCCTCCCTTGCCTCACAGTGCTTTGGTCCAAATGCCTGCTTTGCTCTTTTACATCACCTAAACACACACACACACACACTGGGTTGAAGTCCTGTGAGAGAGTCACCATAGTTGAGGAACTCCAGTAAGCCTGTCAAGGATATTTTATTCACTTAAACATCGGATAAAGTGATTATTTTCTCTTTAATATATGATTCCAATGTATTTTTGATGAGTCCGCTATGTTAGTAATAATCATGTTACCTGTTTGACGAAAAGGGTTGCCAGGTGTTCACAACAAAACCCACCCAGTTGCTACTCAAAACTAGCCCAAACTAACTAACGCGTTTGACGGGGGAAAAAATACACATTATTGGGGTGACTTAAACCCACGGCGTGGACATGAAAACAGCCTGCGGCAACAGAGATAATGTGGCCCAATTTCACAAGAAAACCATAGACTTGACAAAACTGTAGATAGTACAGGTGCCTCTCAAAAAAATATTAATATCATGGAAACGGTCTTTATTTTTTGTAATTTAATTTAAAAAAGCAATCTTTCTTATATTCTATATTCATTCATTAGACACAAACAGAAATATTTCAAATATTTCTTTTTTTGGATGGTTACTTACAGCTAAGGAAAATAAACAAATCAGTATCTCAAAGAATTTGAAGATTCCATTTTGAGCTTGATTAGTTTGATTAATTTTGAGTATAAATACCAGGTACCTCTTGGGCTAATTTAGAACATGTAACCACAATTATGGGAAAGACTACTGACTTGGGAATGTCCACAAGACAATCATCAACATCCGCCACAATGAGGGTAGACCACAGGTCATTGCTGAAAGGGCTGGCTATTCACAGAGTGCTGTATCAAAACATATTCATAGAAAGTTGACTGGAAGGAAAAAGTGTGGTAAAAAACAGTGCACAAGCAATAGAGATGACCACAAACTTGGGAAGATTGTCAGGAAAAGCAGATTCATGGTCTTGGGAGAGCTTCACAAGGAATGGACTGAAGCCGGAGTCAGTGCATAAAGTCACCACACTCAGACGTCTTCAGGAAAAAGAGCTACCAAGCCACTTCTGAAACAGAAACCACATCAGAAGCATCTTACCTGGACTTAAGAGAAAAAGAACTGGACTGTTGCTCAGTGGTCCAAAGTCCTCTTTTCAAGATGAAAGTAAATTTAGAATTTAATTTGGAAATCAAGGTCTGGAGTCTGGAGGAAGACTGCACTGTAAAAAATTTCCTGTAGAAATTACAGTAACTTACTGGCAGCAGTTTGCCAGTAACTTACTGTAAATTAAACTTACAGTAAAAATACTGTATTAATATTTACAGTACCATTTAACTTACTGTAAATGTATTTGCAGTAATATATTTTTTTACTGTAAAACACAATTATGTTTTTTTATCCTTTTATATATTTTAATACAATAAAATATTACTTTAAACTGTGAAATTTACTGTAATTTGTTCACTTTTATTATGTATTGTAAAACTGTACAAATTATTTTATTTCAACAGGTCTCATGTCTCAGTAGTAAAAACTATAAAAAGAAACAAAAGACTGTTTAACTTATTTTATTGGTTTAATAGTTAAATTGTAATACTTGAAATAACATTTTAATATTCTTGCAGATTGTACTTTCAGTTTTCCAAAAACTTGAACACATTTCATTTATACATAAAAGTTTCATATTAAGAGCATTTTAAAACAACAGACATGAACAGATTCAGTCATAAGAACAATCTTAAAAATTTACAAATTCAGAAAACTCCTGTGTAGAATGTATTTGCTCTTAGTAGCTTTATAGTTTTGCCAGCTGAAATCTAGAAACTCATTAAAGGGATAGTTTTATGACAATTATGTCATTAATAACTTACCCTCATGTCATTCCAAACCCGTGAGACTTCCGTTTATCTTCTGAACACAGTTTAAGATATTTTAGATTTAGTCCGAGAGCTCTCAGTCCCTCCACTGAAGCTGTGTGTACGGTATACTGTCCATGTCCAGAAAGGTAATAAAAACATCTTCAAAGTAGTCCATGTGACATCAGAGGGTCGGTTAGAATTTTTTTGAAGCGTCGAAAATACATTTTGGTCCAAAAATAGCAAAAACTACAACTTTATTCAGCATTGTCTTCTCTTCCATGTCTGTTGTAAGACAGTTCAAAACAAAGCAGTTTGTGATATCCGGTTCACGAATGAATCATTCGATGTAACCAGATCTTTTTAAACCAGTTCACCAAATCGAACTGAATAGTTTTATACTGTTCGCGTCTCCAATACGTATTAATTCACAAATTACTTAAGCTGTTAACTTTTTTAATGTGGCTGACTCGAGAACGAGTCAGTCTTTTGTTCGTTATCTGGCTCGGCTCGGTGTTCATCTTCAGTTCTCTCTTCACAGCAGTTCAGTCAGTGTACTGTTTGAGTAAATTAATTACTCCGGGATATTGGTTTGTTTGAACTCAGAGGGAGTGTCAGCCACATTAAAAAAAGTTAACAGTTTAAGTAATTTGTGGATTAATGCGTATTGGAGATGCGAACCGTTTAAAACGATTCAGTTCGATTTGGTGAACTGGTTCAAAAGGATCTGGGTACATCGAGTGATTCGTTCGCGAACCGGATATCACTAAACTGCTTTGTTTTGAACTGTCTAACAACAGACATGGAAGAGAAGACAATGCTGAATAAAGTTGTAGTTTTTGGACCAAAATGCAATTTCGATGCTTCAAAAAATTCTAACTGACCCTATGATGTCACATGGACTACTTTGATGATGTTTTTCTTACCTTTCTGGACATTGACAGCAGACCGAACACACAGCTTCAATGGAGGGACTGAGGAGATAAATGGAGGTCTCACGGGTTTGGAACGACATGAGGGTGAGTTATTAATGGGTGAACTAATTTTTTGGGTGAACTATCCCTTTAATGAAGGAGGATACATGAGGGTTCAGACCAGAGTTCTTCCTTTGCACCATCTTCCCACTTCTTCTGATGACGTGGAACTTTGAGGAGCACTTGCTGTTGTCAGGGTTAACATTTAACCTTTACATAACAGAAAAAAAAGTTAGATCATTTGATGTGAAAAATGTCTAACAAAACAACCAAATACTCACAACACAACCAAATACAGAAATGCACTGCAAATGGCACAGAACACAACGGAAATATTTCCAGGGGACCCAATATGTGACGAACCCGGATGCAGCATGTTTAGTACTCAACGTCTACTTTTGTTTTCTTGCAAAAAATACAGAGATTACATGTTTATGACATACAACTTTATATACAATATAAAAAATGTAAAAAGAACATGAGGGTAAGATATTAATCTATACATTAGTAACATTGTAAAAAAAAAAATGGTAATGTTATGTTTAAATAAGTTTCATAGGTAAGAAATGTAAGGTAATGTAGGGTACAGAGATGAAACAGCTAATTTTAAAGTTGAGACACACACAAATAAATAAAGCATATTACGAAAACTTTTTTGTATAAAAAGTATTTATTTGCAACAGTTATGTTAACAGCAATAATAAGACATGTATGTCCTAAGAACAGCTATTAAGCTAATGTCACGAGAACATCCCAGGTTAAAATAATGAGGAAATTACGTTGGCTAAATCCGAAATCGCCCCCTTAACACTCATTCACTCATTTCTACATTAGTCCACTAATACGGTTCACTTGAAGCTGTGAATGAAAACGAGTGAGTGAATTCGGACAGCCGTTGATCGCGCATTGGATGTAACGTACACAGTCGGGTTCCGTCACTTATTGGGATCCCCTGAAAACATTTCCATTGTGTTCTGTGCCATTTGCGGCGCATTTTCGCGAACGAGATTATAATGTTATTCTCCCGATGCTGATGTACAGAACAAATGTTACATTTGAAGTAGACATATTTTTCTCTTGGTTGTTTAGTTTCCTTAACTTTAGATTTCTGTGTTTGCGGTAACGTTAAATGTGAGACTGAGGGGCGGAGAGGCTTTGGAAAGTGTATGGGCATTCAGGAACTGCCCACGAAAACCTTAAATTCGCCGTGTTTTTATGCCCTTTGGCATGATTAATAAAGGCGTATAATGTCTCCATTGCGGGTTTTACTCTAGCACTACAAGCATGACGTGCATTTATATGGGGTAACGTTAATCAGTTAAGAGTAAGCGATAATAGCGGGAAAAAAATCTGACTGACTTTAAGCTAAATCCACGAAAGCTTTGTTGTTCGGCTAACAGTTCACATGAACACTCACCAGCTCCTGGAGTGGTCAAACCCAAGGCAGAGACCCGTTAATGTCCATATTTTGACGGTGAAACGTTCAGAAAAGGGAAAGAAAGGAAAGAAATATGAATGTTTGCACAGTGTCACCACAACTCTCTAGCTCTCTTCACAGCATAAATGTGAGGTGACTGCGCGCTGTTCAGTGGCAGCGTTTTTTTTTTTTCGTTTTTTTTTTTAGTTAAACCAAAGATATAATATATTTAAAGTAAAAGAAGTAATATTTGTACCCACCTTTGCATCTGACTGGTTCTTTTCGCATCTGTGTGTCTTGTTTTCTTCTTTCTCCAAGGGGGAAATAAAACTTGATCTGTGATTGGTCAGGTTTCGCGCTCATTTTTTCTTTACTGTATTTAGATTTACAGTAAATTAAAAATACTGTAATTTAGTGTCGCCAAGAGGGTATTCCCCAAAATGTAACTTTAAAATACAGTAATATGCTGTATAACTGTCATACAGTAAAATACAGTTCATTTTACAGTTAAATACTGTTAAATTTACAGACATTTCTAACAGTGTGGGGAGGCACAGAATCCAAGCTGCTTGAAGTCCAGTGTGAAGATTCTGAAGTCAGTCTTGATTTGGGTGCCATGACATCTGGTGTTTGTCCATTGTGTTTTATCAAGTCCAAAGTCAACGCAGCCATCTACCAGGAGATTTTGGAGCACTTTATGCTTCCATCTGCTGACAAGTTTTATGGAGATGCTGATTTCATTTCGCACCTGCCCACAGAACCAAAACCAATTCCAAGTGGTTTGCTGACCATGATGTTGCAGTGCTTGATTGATCAGCCAACTCACCTGACCTGAACCTCACAGAGAATCTGAGGAATTGTGAAGAGGAAGATAAGTAACATCTGAAAACAATACAGAGGAGCTGAAGGCCGTTATCAAAGCAACCTGGTCTTCAATAAGACCTCAGCAGTGCCACACAGACTGATCACCTCCATGCCACACCGCATTGAAGCAGTAGTTCATGCAAAAGAAGCCCCAACCAAATATTGGGTGCATAATTAAACCTGCTTTGGAGATCTTGAACATTTCTGTTTTGTAAATCTCTTTTTGATTGATCGTTGAGAAAATATAAATTTTTTTAGATACTGAATTTTGAATTTTCCTAAGCCGTAAGTCATAACCATCAGAATTAAAACAAAATACTCATGACATACTTCAGTTTGTGTGGAATGGATCTTTTTTTCTATTTTTTTTTTTATTAAATTACAGAAAATAAAGAACTTTTTGATGATATTAAAATTTTTTAGATGCACTTTTATAGTAATGTCTACAACGGACTCGTGTGCTGTCATGGCGCGACCACAACAGCTAAACGTTGTCTAATGTGGCATGGTATCCCGGCTGCACTAAAAGTAATGTGGCTTTCCTCTGTGTACACATATCCATACAAGTACAGTTTTATTCAGGATAACAATAAAATACCTGAACGAAATTATGGCTGATTATATTATTAGCTTACATCATGTGCATATCATTCACAATGTGATAAAGCTGATTAAAGTATATTACGGGGCTGGTGGAGGTGCACAGAGATGCTTCTCTATCGCCACCTTCTGGAGGACATGAACATTTTAACTGTGAAAAATAGTGACGGATGCTGTCACAATAAAAATACAAGATGTAGAAAATAACAGAAAACCACAGACGATAAGTAGACCTTTTAATCTTTCCAGTTTAAAAATGCAAGCTGTTTTTCTTCCTTTCTGACATGAGAAAAGTATTTAAAGAGCAGATGCAGCCATTACAGAAACTTCTGGGACCCGGGGCACATATCACATGGAGCAGTGCATCTGAGACAGCCATGAGAGGAACATCTGAGACTGGACCGTGGCATGAACCTCTCTGAGTGGCCAGTGCTAGAACCTCTGGGACCCAGCTGACTTTGCAGGGACCTCACTATCCAGGGCAACTTTTGAGAACGTGCAGTCATGACAAGGAGTTGAAGACCAGGTAGTCACTCCAGGAAGTTCTGGTACCAGAGCAGCAAGACTGAGAGACCTGGAGCACCGTAGAAGGAACCTCTGGGACATCAAACTTTGGACTTGTGGGTAGCCATGAGAGAAACCGCTGAGGAACCAGGGCAGTGGAGCTCTGAGACGAGGAAGCCCATTACATGCCTTTAAGCTGTCCATGGCAGGAACCTCTGGCTCAGCAGCATTCTGTGCAGAAACATGGGAAAGACATCTGATTATGACCCTGAAGCTTTTACATTTGCGCTATTTAGATGTGAGGTCTCCTCTGGAAGAACAAATGCACTGCGATTGGAATAAGATGTCTTTTTTTATTT
Organism: Carassius auratus; assembly: GCF_003368295.1. NCBI lineage: Eukaryota > Metazoa > Chordata > Actinopteri > Cypriniformes > Cyprinidae > Carassius > Carassius auratus. Next base: position 15,601 of record NW_020526884.1, read on the forward strand.
TTAAATGAAGATCTAACCTTTAGACCATACAGGCTCTGAGAAAAAAACTATATACATATATACACATCCCCAAAGAAGCAGTAACGGCAGATGCAAGTACTGCTGCTTCAGGCCATAGCATAAGATGTACCCATGGCCATAGCATAAGATGCAGCCATGGCCTGCCGGCTCCGCAAGATGCAGAGGATTCACAGAGGAATGAACAGTCTGTCTGCCAGCCGTCAAGATGCAAAGCTGACAGGAGACTGGGAAATGTCTGGGGTCGAAGCTCCTTTTCGCCACGACTTATATGGAGACCTGAAACAGCACACCAAACAAAGCATTAGCCTAAATACATCACACTACAAAAGCAAATGTGGCTGATCTCAGGCTCAGTACCTGAAACCAGTCGTGCTGAAGGATCTTCCCCAGACCGAGTCGTCGCTTAGTTTTATGCTGGAGCAGACTACAGATCAAACTGCAGCAGTCTGTGCAGAAACATGGAAGCAACATCTCATTATGACCTGAAGCCTTTACATCTGCACTATTCAGCTGTGAGATCAAATCTGAAAGAGCATTTGTATGATGATTGGAATCAGACTTCTTTTTATGTGATGAAGAGCTCACCCTTTGACAGTCCAGGCTCTGACCAAAGGTTTAGTTCGGTCTTCTGCAGGTCACTGTCAGTTGGAAAACGGCCGCACAGCATTGTGAACAAGATGACCCCAAGAGACCACGACATTGCAGACTTCGCATGGTACTTGCCCTTGACCCTGTACTCAGGAGGGTAGTACTCCATGGTGCCTGGAGGAAAGAGATTTCATCTCGTATGCAAGTTCGCATTACCAAAGCGTTTCCTCTGTCAGCTTTGAGGGATAATACATACCATACAATGTCGTGTAGGCAGACTTTCTCATGAGGTCCCCGCACCCAAAGTCGATCAACTTGACCTGCAGGGTGTCCTTGCTCACAATGAAGTTTTCCAACTTTATGTCTCCATGGAATACCCCACGGCGACAACATGTGCGAGCCGCCCGCGTTGCCTGCCGCATGATGTGCCGAACTAAACCTTCTTCGAGTCTTCCTCCATGGCCCTCCAAGAAACTGACTAAGTTCTCGCACGGTGACGGACACTCGAGGACCATGACATAGTTGTCCCGTTGGTCCTGCCAGTCCAGCAGCTTTATAATCTCTGGTGCGCTGGGTCCCTTGTTGGCCAAGAGTGTAAGGGCGATCTCCACTGGTAGGGGGTTTGGATGACCAGGCTAGAAGACAGACAGTTTTAAAATGGTTTGTTTACTAAAAAAAAAAACATTAATTGTCTGCAATTAAAGCTAATCTTAGAGGTTTTAAATGAAAATAGTGAGTGAGATGGTTTACAATAGTTAGATATTCCATGTCATGGGTCTTCATGACGTCTTTCAATGCCACCTAAAGAACAAAACATAAGTAAAACAGTTCACATGTGTGTAGAGGTCATACAATTCCACTCATTAAACCTGAAGACTGTGGAAAGGATGAGAAAAAACAGTTGCATAAGTTTCATTTATTTGTACTGACCTTAAGGCCATCCTCCACACGACTCGCTTCATGAACGACACCAAACCCGCCTACCCCCAGACGATCACCGAGCTCATAGCGGCACATAATATCATCTAATAAAAAAGAAATTATTGCATTTGACGCATTTTTACATGCCTATTTTCAAGGGGACATTAAATCATTTGAAGGAAAGCACAAAGGAAAAAATATGCAATTCATGGATACTTATATTAAGTTTTTTTTTTTTTTTTCACATTCATATAATTTACCATCAGCGCTGCTGGCTGGCGATGGTGGCTCAATAAGCTGCACCTCAGTCTGACTCGGTCGGATCACCTTGAGGTGTTTTCTGGCAGCTTTGAGGAAAGAGGGCAGCCTCCAGAACTTATTTTTCCTCTTCTTCTTCATCTCCTCCTCCTCCTCTCCCCATGCCTCCCTCCGCTCCTCCTCCTCCCTCCTCTGGGCGTCTCCCTCACCGGCATCGACAGGCGGCTCATCGCACGGATGGAAGTGTTGCTCCGCCTTGTCGGTGTCGGGTGTTGGGGGTGTACTGGGATGGTGAACGTACACCGCGCCATCATTTACCGGAATAACACGAGAATTTCGCTGTCCCATCACTGATAACCGCTAATAACTCTCGTCTTCGACCACTACTACAAACCAACAAAATGTTTCACAGAATTCCATCGCTTTATATACCGCGCGCGCCAACATTCTAAACTTTTGAAACGCGCTCTATGGCGTCATAATAACGGATACCGTCGCGATGGTAATGACTTCAGATATGTAAAATAAAGTTAAGTTAAATTAAGTTAGATAAACCCATACGACTGTGCGTGTGTGTGAGGTATATGTGTGATTCCATATTAAACATATTTGTTAAAAAACATTCTAATCGTTATTATTTATTTTTCTTGCCCCAATCACGATGAAAAATCATGCTGTTATTGGAAATTACAAGATTTGTTTAGAAATTATTTTTTACTTTTGCTGGATAAGATGTTGAGTAGTCATGCATAACATTTTCCAAAATGTGTGATAAAGTAGACTGGTTGCCACTATTTACAGTGAACATTTCTCTTGAAAAAATAGAATTGAGTAAATAAATAAATGAAAAAGAAGAGGACAAAGAAAAAAAGTGAAGAAAAACTGTTCTTAAGTTGCCCTGACTACCTGCAATTAAATAGTCTACTCCATTTATAATGTAAAACAATGAAAATGTATTTTTTTGTTTAATTCAGTTAGGTAAATAGTAAACATATTATGCTTAAAGACTAAAATAATACATTTAATAGGCCTAATAATAAAGATTTATTTAAAACTATATTAAATGAACTCATAAAATAGGGTAAGGATAGGACAGTATGTTATCTCATGTGTTTCTAAAGTCTGACCAGCAGATGGAGACATTACTTTATCATGATCTTTGATACTGATATCTCACTGTTGAGCTTTTCTTTAAGGATGTTTTGTCTGGAATTTTCACTTTTGAGAAGCAATATGGAAATGTTTACTTTCACTGCAACTTAATTTTATCCACAAATGTAAGGTTATGAAAGTTATGCCCCACTTCTCTTACTTTCTAGAAGATATTAAAATGTATATAATATCTTTATCTACCTCCTGTAACTAAAACATTGAATGTATGATCACTTTTTGGTGTCTTTATATAATTTATATCTGACTATTTTCTTATGGTTTTGAGGGAACAGGAAGGTTTTGGTTGTGTAATCTGTTTTCTTATTCATTTTTTATTTTAGATTTTTGTATTTTTTTTCCCTACTCTTTCCTATTTGATTTGTAATTGTTTGGTCATCCTTGAACCCCTGGCTCTTTTACTTGGCTTATGTTATTTTGAATGAATGTTTAATAAAAAAATTTTTTTTAAAAGATATCTCACTGTGATATGATATCTATCCTTTAGTTTGAGACAGTGACACTTTCTATGTCACTGTAATAAAAGTACAGATATATGGGGAAATATAAAAAAAATACAACTGAGATCTCACCACCAACCTAAAACCGTGACAATGGAATAAAAGGCTTATATGCTTGTTTACATTATAATTTAAAAACGAGGTGTATTTGAGTGCAGGTGGTGTTTTAATAAAAAAAATAAAAAAAAATAAAAAATTTTACCCAACAGACCACTCAGCACGTACTGAAACAGCTTCGTATCTGGGCTTTTTGTGTGAACAGTAGGACTATTAACACTGGCAAGTTCACTCTTGAGCCATGTCAGTAAAAAGACCTGTGTGTGATCAGATAATAGTTGAAACAGTCTGAGCGCATAATATTACCACTAGAAAATAATAATAATAAATTAAAGAATCTCCTAATCTATTAAAATCAGAAACAATTGGTTGTATTGCAAAGTTTTAGCATTTCATGTACACTGGGAAAAAATGGTTTAGGAACAAATTTCCCTCAGAAGTTACTAGAAAATTTAAAAAATAATGTCAGAAAAAAATATATGTTATGGACATAGGCGTAAATCCGGGGGTACAGCCCACCAACACCCCCCCCCCCCCCCCTTTGAGGGTTGTCCCCCAAAAAAATTGTTATTAAAAAACACCCTGTGTATTGTAAATAGGCTAACAATGTCCTATACTTTAAATAATTGTATTAGTAAAACAACACAAATGGGGCAAAAATGTGATTTAAGTTTAGAAAGATGTTTAGTCTCCCCCTCCCTTGCCTCACAGTGCTTTGGTCCAAATGCCTGCTTTGCTCTTTTACATCACTTAAACACACACACACACACACACACACCACACACACAAGTCCTGTGAGAGATACCATAGTCCCCATAGTTGAGGAACTCCAGTAAGCCTGTCAAGAATATTTTATTCACTTAAACATCGGATAAAGTGATTATTTTCTCTTTAATATATGATTCCAATGTATTTTTGATGAGTCCGCCGCTATGTTAGTAATAATCATGTTACCTGTTTGACGAAAAGGGTTGCCAGGTGTTCACAACAAAACCCACCCAGTTGCTACTCAAAACTAGCCCAAACTAACTAACGCGTTTGACGGGGGCAAAAAATACACATTATTGGGGTGACTTAAACCCACGGCGTGGACATGAAAACAGCCTGCGGCAACAGAGATAATGTGGCCCAATTTCACGAGAAAACCACAGACTTGACAAAACTGTAGATAGTACAGGTGCCTCTCAAAAAAATTTTAATATCATGGAAACGGTCTTTATTTTTTGTAATTTAATTTAAAAAAGCAATCTTTCTTATATTCTATATTCATTCATTAGACACAAACAGAAATATTTCAAATATTTCTTTTTTTGGATGGTTACTTACAGCTAAGGAAAATAAACAAATCAGTATCTCAAAGAATTTGAAGATTCCATTTTGAGCTTGATTAGTTTGATTAATTTTGAGTATAAATACCAGGTACCTCTTGGGCTAATTTAGAACATGGAACAACAATTATGGGAAAGACTACTGACTTGGGAATGTCCACAAGACAATCATCAACATCCTCCACAAGGAGGGTAGACCACAGAAGGTCATTGCTGAAAGGGCTGGCTATTCACAGAGTGCTGTATCAAAATATATTCATAGAAAGTTGACTGGAAGGAAAAAGTGTGGTAAAAAACGGTGCACAAGCAATAGAGATGACCACAACCTTGGGAAGATTGTCAGGAAAAGCAGATTCATGGTCTTGGGAGAGCTTCACAAGGAATGGACTAAAGCCGGAGTCAGTGCATAAAGTCACCACACTCAGACGTCTTCAGGAAAAAGAGCTACCAAGCCACTTCTGAAACAGAAACCACATCAGAACCATCTTACCTGGACTTAAGAGAAAAAGAACTGGACTGTTGCTCAGTGGTCCAAAGTCCTCTTTTCAAGATGAAAATAAATTTAGAATTTAATTTGGAAATCAAGGTCTGGAGTCTGGAGGAAGACTGGGGAGGCACAGAATCCAAGCTGCTTGAAGTCCAGTGTGAAGATTCTGAAGTCAGTCTTGATTTGGGTGCCGTGACATCTGGTGTTTGTCCATTGTGTTTTATCAAGTCCAAAGTCAACACAGCCATCTACCAGGAGATTTTGGAGCACTTTATGCTTCCATCTGCTGACAAGTTTTATGGAGATGCCGATTTCATTTCGCACCTGCCCACAGAACCAAAACCAATTCCAAGTGGTTTGCTGACCATGACATTGCAGTGCTTGATTGGCCAGCCAACTCACCTGACCTGAACCTCACAGAGAATCTGAGGAATTGTGAAGAGGAAGATAAGTAACATCTGAAAACAATACAGAGGAGCTGAAGGCCGTTATCAAAGCAACCTGGTCTTCAATAAGACCTCAGCAGTGCCACACAGACTGATCACCTCCATGCCACACCGCATTGAAGCAGTAGTTCATGCAAAAGGAGCCCCAACCAATTACTGGGTGCATAATTAAACCTGCTTTGGAGATCTTGAACATTTCTGTTTTGTAAATCTCTTTTTGATTGATCGTTGAGAAAATATAAATTTTTTTAGATACTGAATTTTGAATTTTCCTAAGCCGTAAGTCATAACCATCAGAATTAAAACAAAATACTCATGACATACTTCAGTTTGTGTGCAATGGATCTTTTTTTTCTATTTTTTTTTATTAAATTACAGAAAATAAAGAACTTTTTGATGATATTAAAATTTTTTTAGATGCACTTTTATAGTAATGTCTAAAACGGACTCGTGTGCTGTCATGGCGCGACCACAACAGTTAAACGTTGTCTAATGTGGCATGGTATCCCGGCTGCACTAAAAGTAATGTGGCTTTCCTCTGTGTACACATATCCATACAAGTACAATTTTATTCAGGATAACAATAAAATACCTGAACGAAATTATGGCTGATTATATTATTAGCTTAACATCATGTGCATATCATTCACAATGTGATAAAGCTGATTAAAGTATATTACGGGGCTGGTGGAGGTGCACAGAGATGCTTCTCTATCGCCACCTTCTGGAGGACATGAACATTTTAACTGTGAAAAATAGTGACGGATGCTGTCACAATAAAAATACAAGATGTAGAAAATAACAGAAAACCACAGACGATAAGTAGACCTTTTAATCTTTCCAGTTTAAAATGCAAGCTGTTTTTCTTCCTTTCTGACATGAGAAAAGTATTTAAAGAGCAGATGCAGCCATTACAGAAACTTCTGGGAACCGGGGCACATATCACATGGAGCAGTGCATCTGAGACAGCCATGAGAAGAACATCTGAGACTGGACCGTGGCATGAACCTCTCTGACTGGCCAGTGCTAGAACCTCTGGGACCCAGCTGACTTTGCAGGGACCTCACTATCCAGGGCAACTTTTGAGAGCGTGCAGTCATGACAAGGTGTTGAAGACCAGGTAGTCACTACAGGAAGTTCTGGTACCAGAGCGGCAAGACTGAGAGACCTGGAGCACCGTAGAAGGAACCTCTGGGACATCAAACTTTGGACTTGTGGGTAGCCATGAGAGAAACCGCTGAGGAACCAGGGCAGTGGAGCTCTGAGACGAGGAAGCCCATTACATGCCTTTAAGCTGTCCATGGCAGGAACCTCTGGTTCAGGAGCATTCTGTGCAGAAACATGGGAAAGACATCTGATTATGACCTGAAGCTTTTACATTTGCGCTATTTAGATGTGAGGTCTACTCTGGTAGAACAAATGCACTGTGATTGGAATAATATGTCTTTTTTATTTTTAAATGAAGATCTAACCTTTAGACCATACAGGCTCTGAGAAAAAAACTATATACCTATATACACATCCCCAAAGAAGCAGTAACGGCAGATGCAAGTACTGCTGCTTCAGGCCATAGCATAAGATGTACCCATGGCCATAGCATAAGATGCAGCCATGGCCTGCCGGCTCCGCAAGATGCAGAGGATTCACAGAGGAATGAAAAGTCTTCCTGCCAGCCGTCAAGATGCAAAGCTGACAGGAGACTGGGAAATGTCTGGGGTCGAAGCTCCTTTTCGCCACGACTTATATGGAGACCTGAAACAGCACACCAAACAAAGCATTAGCCTAAATACATCACACTACAAAAGCAAATGTGGCTGATCTCAGGCTCAGTACCTGAAACCAGTCGTGTTGAAGGATCTTCCCCAGACCGAGTCGTCGCTTAGTTTTATGCTGGAGCAGACTACAGATCAAACTGCAGCAGTCTGTGCAGAAACATGGAAGCAACATCTCATTATGACCTGAAGCCTTTACATCTGCACTATTCAGCTGTGAGATCAAATCTGAAAGAGCATTTGTATGATGATTGGAATCAGACTTCTTTTTATGTGATGAAGAGCTCACCCTTTGACAGTCCAGGCTCTGACCAAAGGTTTAGTTCGGTCTTCTGCAGGTCATTGTCAGTTGGAAAACGGCCGCACAGCATTGTGAACAAGATGACCCCAAGAGACCACGACATTGCAGACTTCGCATGGTACTTGCCCTTGACCCTGTACTCAGGAGGGTAGTACTCCATGGTGCCTGGAGGAAAGAGATTTCATCTCGTATGCAAGTTTACATTACCAAAGCGTTTCCTCTGTCAGCTTTGAGGGATAATACATACCATACAATGTCGTGTAGGCAGACTTTCTCATGAGGTCCCCACACCCAAAGTCGATCAACTTGACCTGCAGGGTGTCCTTGCTCACAATGAAGTTTTCCAACTTTATGTCACCATGGAATACCCCACGGCGACAACATGTGTGAGCCGCCCGCGTTGCCTGCCGCATGATGTGCCGAACTAAACCTTCTTCGAGTCTTCCTCCATGGCCCTCCAAGAAACTGACTAAGTTCTCGCACGGTGACGGACACTCGAGGACCATGACATAGTTGTCCCGTTGGTCCTGCCAGTCCAGCAGCTTTATAATCTCTGGTGCGCTGGGTCCCTTGTTGGCCAAGAGTGTAAGGGCAATCTCCACTGGTAGGGGGTTTGGATGACCAGGCTAGAAGACAGACAGTTTAAAAATGGTTTGTTTACTAAAAAAAAACATTAATTGTCTGCAATTAAAGCTAATCTTAGAGGTTTTAAATGAAAATAGTGAGTGAGATGTCTTACAATAGTTAGGTATTCCATGTCATGGGTCTTCATGACGTCTTTCAATGCCACCTAAACAACAAAACATAAGTAAAACAGTTCACATGTGTGTAGAGGTCATACAATTCCACTCATTAAACCTGAAGACTGTGGAAAGGATGTGAAAAGATGAGAAAAAACAGTTGCATAAGTTTCATTTATTTGTACTGACCTTAAGGCCATCCTCCACACGACTCGCTTCATGAACGACACCAAACCCGCCTACCCCCAGACGATCACCGAGCTCATAGCGGCACATAATGTCATCTATTAAAAAAGAAATTATTGCATTTGACGCATTTTTACATGGCTATTTTCAAGGTGAAATTAAATCATTTGAAGGAAAGCACAAAGGAAAAAAATATGCAATTCATGGATACTCATAATATTTTTTTTTTTTTTTTTTTTTGTCACACATTCATATCATTTACCATCAGCGCTGCTGGCTGGCGATGGTGGCTCAATAAGCTGCACCTCAGTCTGACTCGGTCGGATCACCTTGAGGTGTTTTCTGGCAGCTTTGAGGAAAGAGGGCAGCCTCCAGAACTTCTTTTTCCTCTTCTTCTTCATCTCCTCCTCCTCCTCACCCCATGCCTCCCTCCGCTCCTCCTCCTCCCTCCTCTGGGCGTCTCCCTCACCGGCATCGACAGGCGGCTCATCGCACGGATGGAAGTGTTGCTCCGCCTTGTCGGTGTCGGGTGTTGGGGGTGTACTGGGATGGTGATCGTACACCGCGCCATCATTTACCGGAATAACACGAGAATTTCGCTGTCCCATCACTGATAACCGCTAATAACTCTCGTCTTCGACCACTACTACAAACCAACAAAATGTTTCACAGAATTCCATCGCTTTATATACCGCGCGCGCCAACATTCTAAACTTTTGAAACGCGCTCTATGGCGTCATAATAACGGATACCGTCGCGATGGTAATGACTTCAGATATGTCAAATAAAGTTAAGTTAAATTAAGTTAGATAAACCCATACGACTGTGTGTGTGTGTGTGAGGTATGTGTGTGCGCGGGCGTACAATTCCATATTAAACATATTTTGTTAAAAAACATTCGAATCGTTATTATTTATTTTTCTGGCCCCAATCATGATGAAAAATCATGCTGTTATTGGAAATTACAAGATTTGTTTATAAATTATTTTTTACTTTTGCTGGATGAGATGTTGAGTAGTCATGCATAACATTTTCCAAAATGTGTGATAAAGTAGATTGGTTGCCACTATTTACAGTGAACATTTCTCTTGAAAAAATAGAATTGAGTAAATAAATAAATGAAAAAGAAGAGGACAAAGAAAAAAAGTGAAGAAAAACTGTTCTTAAGTTGCCCTGACTACCTGCAATTAAATAGTCTACTCCATTTATAATGTAAAACAATGAAAATGTATTTTTTTTTTTGTTTAATTCAGTTAGGTAAATAGTAAACATATTATGCTTAAAGACTAAAATAATACATTTAATAGGCCTAATAATAAAGATTTATTTAAAACTATATTAAATGAACTCATAAAATAGGGTAAGGATAGGACAGTATGTTATCTCATGTGTTTCTAAAGTCTGACCAGCAGATGGAGACATTACTTTATCATGATCTTTGATACTGATATCTCACTGTTGAGCTTTTCTTTAAGGATGTTTTGTCTGAAATTTTCACTTTTGAGAAGCAATATGGAAATGTTTACTTTCACTGCAACTTAATTTTATCCACAAATGTAAGGTTATGAAAGTTATGCCCCACTTCTCTTACTTTCTAGAAGATATTAAAATGTATATAAAATCTTTATCCACCTCCTGTAACTAAATCATTGAATGTATGATCACTTTTTGGTGTCTTTGTATAATTTATATCTGACTATTATCTTATGGTTTTGTGGGAACAGGAAGGTTTTGGTTGTGTAATCTGTTTTCTTATTCATTTTTTATTTTAGATTTTTGTATTTTTTTTTTCTACTCTTTCCTATTTGAATTGTAATTGTTTGGTCATCCTTGAACCCCTGGCTCTTTTACTTGGCTTATGTTATTTTGAATGAATGTTTAATAAAAAATTTTTTTTTTAAAGATATCTCACTGTGATATGATATCTATCCTTTAGTTTGAGACAGTGACACTTTCTATGTCACTGTAATAAAAGTACAGATATATGGGGAAATGTAAAAAAAAAATACAACTGAGATCTCACCACCAACCTAAAACCGTGACAATGGAATAAAAGGCTTATACGCTTGTTTACATTATAATTTAAAAACGAGGTGTATTTGAGTGCAGGTGCTGTTTTAATAAATTAAAAAAAAAAATAAAAAAAAAAAAAAAATTTTACCCAACAGACCACTCAGCACGTACTGAAACAGCTTCGTATCTGGGCTTTTTGTGTGAACAGTAGGACTATTAACACTGGCAAGTTCACTCTTGAGCCATGTCAGTAAAAAGACCTGTGTGTGATCAGATAATAGTTGAAACAGTCTGAGCGCATAATATTACCTCTAGAAAATAATAATAATAAATTAAAGAATCTCCTAATCTATTAAAATCAGAAACAATTGGTTGTATTGCAAAGTTTTAGCATTTCATGTACACTGGGAAAAAATGGTTTAGGAACAAATTTCCCTCAGAAGTTACTAGAAAATTTAAAAAATAATGTCAGAAAAAAATATATGTTATGGACATAGGCGTAAATCCGGGGGTACAGCCCACCAACACCCCCCCCCCCCCCCCCTTTGAGGGTTGTCCCCCAAAAAAATTGTTATTAAAAAACACCCTGTGTATTGTAAATAGGCTAACAATGTCCTATACTTTAAATAATTGTATTAGTAAAACAACACAAATGGGGCAAAAATGTGATTTAAGTTTAGAAAGATGTTTAGTCTCCCCCTCCCTTGCCTCACAGTGCTTTGGTCCAAATGCCTGCTTTGCTCTTTTACATCACTTAAACACACACACACCACACACACACCACACACACAAGTCCTGTGAGAGATACCATAGTCCCCATAGTTGAGGAACTCCAGTAAGCCTGTCAAGGATATTTTATTCACTTAAACATCGGATAAAGTGATTATTTTCTCTTTAATATATGATTCCAATGTATTTTTGATGAGTCCGCTATGTTAGTAATAATCATGTTACCTGTTTGACGAAAAGGGTTGCCAGGTGTTCACAACAAAACCCACCCAGTTGCTACTCAAAACTAGCCCAAACTAACTAACGCGTTTGACGGGGGCAAAAGTACACATTATTGGGGTGACTTAAACCCACGGCGTGGACATGAAAACAGCCTGCGGCAACAGAGATAATGTGGCCCAATTTCACAAGAAAACCACAGACTTGACAAAACTGTAGATAGTACAGGTGCCTCTCAAAAAAATATTAATATCATGGAAACGGTCTTTATTTTTTGTAATTTAATTTAAAAAAGCAATCTTTCTTATATTCTATATTCATTCATTAGACACAAACAGAAATATTTCAAATATTTCTTTTTTTGGATGGTTACTTACAGCTAAGGAAAATAAACAAATCAGTATCTCAAAGAATTTGAAGATTCCATTTTGAGCTTGATTAGTTTGATTAATTTTGAGTATAAATACCAGGTACCTCTTGGGCTAATTTAGAACATGTAACCACAATTATGGGAAAGACGACTGACTTGGGAATGTCCACAAGACAATCATCAACATCCGCCACAATGAGGGTAGACCACAGGTCATTGCTGAAAGGGCTGGCTATTCACAGAGTGCTGTATCAAAATATATTCATAGAAAGTTGACTGGAAGGAAAAAGTGTGGTAAAAAACGGTGCACAAGCAATAGAGATGACCACAAACTTGGGAAGATTGTCAGGAAAAGCAGATTCATGGTCTTGGGAGAGCTTCACAAGGAATGGACTGAAGCCGGAGTCAGTGCATCAAGAGTCACCACACTCAGACGTCTTCAGGAAAAAGAGCTACCAAGCCACTTCTGAAACAGAAACCACATCAGAACCATCTTACCTGGACTTAAGAGAAAAAGAACTGGACTGTTGCTCAGTGGTCCAAAGTCCTCTTTTCAAGATGAAAGTAAATTTAGAATTTAATTTGGAAATCAAGGTCTGGAGTCTGGAGGAAGACTGGGGAGGCACAGAATCCAAGCTGCTTGAAGTCCAGTGTGAAGATTCTGAAGTCAGTCTTGATTTGGGTGCCATGACATCTGGTGTTTGTCCATTGTGTTTTATCAAGTCCAAAGTCAACGCAGCCATCTACCAGGAGATTTTGGAGCACTTTATGCTTCCATCTGCTGACAAGTTTTATGGAGATGCTGATTTCATTTCGCACCTGCCCACAGAACCAAAACCAATTCCAAGTGGTTTGCTGACCATGATATCACTGTGCTTGATTGATCAGCCAACTCACCTGACCTGAACCTCACAGAGATCTGAGGAATTGTGAAGAGGAAGATAAGTAACATCTGAAAACAATACAGAGGAGCTGAAGGCCGTTATCAAAGCAACCTGGTCTTCAATAAAGACCTCAGCAGTGCCACACAGACTGATCACCTCCATGCCACACCGCATTGAAGCAGTAGTTCATGCAAAAGAAGCCCCAACCAAATATTGGGTGCATAATTAAACCTGCTTTGGAGATCTTGAACATTTCTGTTTTGTAAATCTCTTTTTGATTGATCGTTGAGAAAATATAAATTTTTTTAGATACTGAATTTTGAATTTTCCTAAGCCGTAAGTCATAACCATCAGAATTAAAACAAAATACTCATGACATACTTCAGTTTGTGTGGAATGGATCTTTTTTTCTATTTTTTTTTTTTATTAAATTACAGAAAATAAAGAACTTTTTGATGATATTAAAATTTTTTAGATGCACTTTTATAGTAATGTCTACAACGGACTCGTGTGCTGTCACGGCGCGACCACAACAGCTAAACGTTGTCTAATGTGGCATGGTATCCCGGCTGCACTAAAAGTAATGTTCATGGATACTTATATTAAGTTTTTTTTTTGTTTTTTTTCACATTCATATCATTTACCATCAGCGCTGCTGGCTGGCGATGGTGGCTCAATAAGCTGCACCTCAGTCTGACTCGGTCGGATCACCTTGAGGTGTTTTCTGGCAGCTTTGAGGAAAGAGGGGCAGCCTCCAGAACGTCTAAGGTTACGTATGTAACCCTGGTTCCTCGAAGGAACGAGACGCTGCGTCGAGAACGTTTGGGGAACGCGTCCAGCGTGACGTCTCTGAATAACATGTATAATCAGTCCAAAAGAAGGGCGAGACGTCATAGGCGGGTGACGTCAGAGGACCAGGAAGCATAAAAGCATGAGCGGCGAAGCCGGATATCAGCCTCAAAGGATGAAGCAAGCGCCAGCCAGAGATGCCGGAAGTGTGGCACTGCGACGCAGCGTCTCGTTCCTTCGAGGAACCAGGGTTACATACGTAACCTTAGACGTTCCTCTTCAGGAACTCGAGCTGCGTCGAGAACGTTTGGGGAACGAGAATGCCCACGCCGCCAGACTTTCCAATCTCTGCCTAGTGTGGAAGAGCACAGCTAAAGCAAGAGAAGGAGAGGGAGCCTGAAAGAAATCGGGACATCCCGTCCAATGCCAAACTTTAGAAGGAAGTGAGTCTTGACCCCCAGGACAGGGGAGATCAGAGGACTCGAGGCTAGGACAGCATCCTGATCACCGCTTAGCATAAGCTTCTTCTGGCCGGAGGCCTCAGCCTCAGCGCACCATGGAGGAAACATGTAACCAGAGGGTTTCTGCTCACTGACTGGCCACCGAGAGGGGCGTGGTAGGCCACCAATGGCCGCCACGTAGACCTTCAGGGTGGAGTGGGTCAACCCTGCGGAGAGCCTGCAGGAACTCCAGCACTGTACCATCCGGGGCAGTTAACTGGGTCGAGCTGGCAGTCTCCCGCACCAAGAAGTGAAAAGCTTCCACTTCAAGGCATACAGTTTCCTCATTGAGGGAGCTCTGGATTGGAGAACGGTCTTACAACCTCGGTTGAAAGACCGGAAGCTAAGAGTTGTGCCTCCTCAGAGACAACACCCTACAGCCTCTAAGCTCCATGCGGGGGCGCACCCTCCGCCTGCGAGAGGAGATCTCTCCTGACGAGAACCTCCCATGGAGTGCCGTCAAAAAGAGAAATCAGGCCCAGGAACCATACCCGGCCCGTCCAGAACGGGGCTACTAACAGCAGCTGGACTCCGTCCCGGCGCACTCTCTCCAGAACTCCTGAGGGCAGAGCAATCGGGGGAAAAATGTACAGAAGAAGCCTCGGCCATGTCTGTACCATGGCGTCCAGCCCCAGTGGAGCTGGATGAGTCAGAGGAAGCCAGAGGGGACAGTGCGATGTCTCTCGCGTCGCAAACAGATCCACCCGAGTCTGGCCAACATCTCCAACTCTGCTTCATCACTTCAGTGTGAAGCCGCCATTCCCCGGGCCTCAGCCCCTGCCTCAACAGGATGTCTGCTCCCATATTAAGATGCCCAGGAATGTGAACTGCTCTGAACTGCTGAGACCTCCTTGATGGTTGATGTAAGAGACCACCGCTGTGTTGTCGGTGCGCACCAACACATGGTGACCTCTTAGGTCTGGGAGAAAATAACGAAGTGCACAAAGCACGGCCAGCATCTCCAGGCAGTTGATGTGCCATGTCAGATGGCGACCACTCCACAGACCACGGGCAGGGTGGCAACTCATGACCGCACCCCAGCCGGTGAGGGACGCGTCCGCCGCTAGCATACCGCGGCGACAAGGAGCTCCCAGCACCGGGCCCTGGGACAAGAACCAAGGCTTCCTCCACATATCCAAGGCACGTAGGCAGCGCCGCGTGACCTTTAGCATGCGAAGTGGATTTCCCATCAGGAGAACCCCTTGGTCTTGAGCCACCACTGTAGGGGTCTCATGTACAGCAGGCCAATAGTATTCACATTGGACGCAGCTGCCATCAGACCCAGCAATCTCCGTGACTGCTTGACAGTGAGTGACCAGCCTTCTCTCACTCTCGCGACTGCGGTGAGGATCGACTCGATCCGAGCAGGTGACATACGTGCCTGCATCGTGGTCGAATCCCACACCATGCCCAGATAAGTGGTTCTCTGAACTGGAGAAAGCACACTTTTCTTAGCATTAAGTCTTAACCCCAGCTCTTTCATGTGAGCGAGAACGACACCTCGGTGCCGAACCGCCATCTGCTCAGATTCAGCTGATATCAACCAATCATCAATGTGGTTGAGTCGGGAAAGTGTGGGGTGAGAGTGCAAGGCCAGTGGAAGATCCTTATTGGTAGGCTTTTGCCCCCAAAAGCAAACCTCAGGAACTTCCAATGAAGAAGGATGGAGATGAGTGCATCTTTTGATAGATCGTGACACACCAGTCCTCGGACTTGGCCTGTGCAGGCGTGCTAAACTTCAGTCCCCTGACTGAGAGGTTCAAAAAGCACAGATCTAGAAAGGGACACAACACCTCATTCTTCCTTGGAACAGTGAGGTACCGGCTGTAGGACCCGGACTCTGCAACCCAAGGAGGGACCACCTCGATGGTCTCCATCCTCAGAGAGAGTCTACTTTGTTCCATTACCAGAGCCTGCTTGGGGCCCACCAGAACTGGATTCTGTGGCCTCTCACTACAGTGTGCAGGACCCATTGAGACACATTTGGCAGTAGTTTTCACGCTGCAATATAGTCTACTAAGGGAATCAGCCTCTCAAGACTGATCTCTGGTTCAATTAGCAATTAGCTCGGTGCCCTGAAGCGGCGTACCGGCAGGAGACGGCCGAACTAGCTGCTCTGGAAACCTCCCAGGAGGTCGCGAGCCTCTTAGCACCGCTACGTTTCCGGGCGGTAACTGAGAGAAGCGCTCGCTGGAGACCGCTGCGCCCTGGAACACCGGCAGGGTTAGCAGATCGATCTCCTGAGGGCACTGAGGAGAGACGGGCACCGTGCAATGCGGTGTACACCGCTCTTCTCCAGAGGGGCCTGCCCTCCGAGGTCCTGAGCCACAGCATCAGGACTCTCGTAGCTGAAGTCTCCTAAAAACGACGGTCCTCAGACCACATCGTCTGCTAGGAAGACTAGACCAGAGCCTGCTCGGGGCAGGACCCCGTGAAGTACACTTGGCAGGGGCTCCCACACCGCCATGTGACCTCCTAAGGGAACCAGTCTCGCGAGACTGGCCTCTGGTGCGCCTAGAGCCACTAGCTCGGTGCCCTGAAGCGGCCGTACCGGCAGGAGACGGCCCAACTAGCTGCTCTGGAAACCTCCCAGGAGGTCGCGAGCCTCTTAGCACCGCTACGTTTCCGGGCGGTAACTGAGAGAAGCACTCGCTGGAGACCGCTGCGCCCTGGAACACCGGCAGGGTTGGCAGATCGATCTCCTGAGGGCACTGAGGAGAGACGGGCACCGTGTAATGCGGTGTACACCGCTCTTCCCCAGAGGGGCCTGCCCTCCGAGGTCCTGAGCCGCAGCATCAGGACTCTCGTAGCTGAAGTCTCCTAAAAACGACGGTCCTCAGACCACATCGTCTGCTAGGAAGACTAGACCAGAGCCTGCTCGGGGCAGGACCCCGTGAAGTACACTTGGCAGGGGCTCCCACACCGCCATGTGACCTCCTAAGGGAACCAGTCTCGCGAGACTGGCCTCTGGTGCGCCTAGAGCCACTAGCTCGGTGCCCTGAAGTGGTGGACTGGCAGGGGATGACCGTACTAGCTTCTCTAGAGACCTCCGTAGAGGTAGCGAGCCTCTCAGCACCGCTACGTTTCCGGGCGGTAACTGAGAGAAGCGCTCGCCGGAGATCGCTGCGCCCTGGAACACCGGCAGGGTTGGCAGAACGATCTCCTGAGGGCACTGAGGAGAGACGGGCACCGTGTAATGCGGTGTACACCACTCTTCCCCAGAGGGAGCAGGCCCTCAAAACGTCCTAGGCGTCAGGACGTTATGATGAAGGCTATCCAGCGAAAACAACGGTCTGAGAACTGCTTTCCACTAGAAGCCTTCGGCCTGGGAGCGCCACTTTGACTCTAGCGTCTGCGGAGTACAAAAGTGACACCCCCGGCACGTGGGGCTGGAACACGGTTGGGACTGCTCCGCCCAGCAGCCCCTGACCGCCTCAACCTCCTCAGAGGAAGAGCGGTACACACGTGTTCTCACAAAATAAATCACATCCCTAGAGCCCCTGTACATCTAACTTCACATAGTCAGATAAATATGTCATTTTATTCCTTAGAATTAAATGTAGTCAGCAACCAGACTAGTTAACACGATCTGGTGTAGAAAAACTCACATAAAAATGAAACCATGTAATACACGCGTTGCCTCGGCAGCGCTCATGTCTTTTATATATATAAATATATATATTATTTTATGCTACTCAGTCACACAAACAACATCAATCTCCTCAGAGAAAGATGGATGCTGCAGCGAGCTGTCTCAGAGGGCGAAGAAACTGCCTCGAGAATGAGCTCTAGATCTAGTGAACACGGGTGGAGATAGGACGAGCCGTCTCCAACCCGTTCGCCAGATCATGTGCGATTCCCGCTATCGCGGTCGCCGCTGTGCCTTGGCAACAGCGCGACCGCAACTGCAAGATCGCATGCACGGACACACTCCTCGGAGCGTGCCCGGCGAGAGAGCATGCAGTAGCAGCGAGCTGTCTCAGAGGGCGAACAAACCGCAGCGCTGGTTTCTAAGCCTCGAGCACGAGCTCTAGATCTAGTGAACACGGGCGGAGATAGGACGAGCCGTCTCCAACCCGTTCGCCAGATCATGTGCGATTCTCGCTATCACGGTCGCTGCCGTGCCTCAGCAACAGCACGACCGCAACTGCAAGATCGCATGCACGGACACACTCCTCAGAGCGTGCCCGGCGAGAGCGGAGCGCTTAACAGCGAGAAAAGCACAGTCAGCCCCCCGAGAGCTGACTGCGCGAGCTCCACTCTTCATTAATGCTGCTTATGTTAATATTAGGCATAATATGCTTGTGTAAATGATGCTTGTGTGACTGGTGCTTGTGTAACTGGCGAGCTCATCGACGCCTTTCCACATCAATCTCCTCAGAGAAAGACAGGCAGCGCCGTCGCGCCCTCTCATCGGGGAGAAAGTACCGCAAACGCGGGCTTCCGACCACCGAGAGCGGGCGCCGGATCTGGTGGCTAAGAAAGAAGATAGGGACTTGCCCGTCTTACATTCCTTCCAGCAGATCCGAAAGCGAGTCCCGCGAGCACAACCACCGTTTCGCCTCGGCGAAAGCGGGGCTGGCACCGCGAGAAACGCCAGTGAAAGCTCTCTCCTCAAAGAGAGCCCTCAGAGAGTGAAGCAAAGGCTCGCATCGCAGCCGTCAACTCCCTAGAGAGCTGACACTGCGCGCTTCACTCTCAAGCAGACAACACACGAGCTGCGTGTGTCCCTACCGGTTTTTTTTTTTTTTTTTTTTTTTTTTTTTTTTTTTTTGGCAGGGAAAAACACAGCCTGAGCGCTGCCTGCTCTCGCCCAAAACTTCTCTGATTGAAGCTTTGACAATGGAGTTATCAGTGGACAAACGACACTAAATAAGACTCACAAACGGATAGCGACTGACACACACACAGAGCGCTTGCTGAAGACACAAGGCTGATATCCGGCTTCGCCGCTCATGCTTTTATGCTTCCTGGTCTCTGACGTCACCCGCCTATGACGTCTCGCCCTTCCTTTGGACTGATTATACATGTTATTCAGAGACGTCACGCTGGACGCGTTCCCCAAACGTTCTCGACGCAGCTCGAGTTCCTGAAGAGGAACTTCTTTTTCCTCTTCTTCTTCATCTCCTCCTCCTCCTCACCCCATGCCTCCCTCCGCTCCTCCTCCTCCCTCCTCTGGGCGTCTCCCTCACCGGCATCGACAGGCGGCTCATCGCACGGATGGAAGTGTTGCTCCGCCTTGTCGGTGTCGGGTGTTGGGGGTGTACTGGGATGGTGATTGTACACCGCGCCATCATTTACCGGAATAACACGAGAATTTCACTGTCCCATCACTGATAACCGCTAATAACTCTCGTCTTCGACCACTACTACAAACCAACAAAATGTTTCACAGAATTCCATCGCTTTATATACCGCGCGCGCCAACATTCTAAACTTTTGAAACGCGCTCTATGGCGTCATAATAACGGATACCGTCGCGATGGTAATGACTTCAGATATGTCAAATAAAGTTAAGTTAAATTAAGTTAGATAAACCCATACGACTGTGTGTGTGTGTGTGAGGTATGTGTGTGCGCGGGCGTACAATTCCATATTAAACATATTTTGTTAAAAAACATTCGAATCGTTATTATTTATTTTTCTGGCCCCAATCATGATGAAAAATCATGCTGTTATTGGAAATTACAAGATTTGTTTAGAAATTATTTTTTACTTTTGCTGGATGAGATGTTGAGTAGTCATGCATAACATTTTCCAAAATGTGTGGTAAAAACTGTTCTTAAGTTGCCCTGACTACCTGCAATTAAATAGTCTACTCCATTTATAATGTAAAACAATGAAAATGTATTTTTTGTTTAATTCAGTTAGGTAAATAGTAAACATATTATGCTTAAAGACTAAAATAATAAATTTAATAGGCCTAATAATAAAGATTTATTTAAAACTATATTAAATGAACTCATAAAATAGGGTAAGGACAGGACAGTATGTTATCTTATGTGTTTCTAAAGTCTGACCAGCAGATGGAGACATTACTTTATCATGATCTTTGATACTGATATCTCACTGTTGAGCTTTTCTTTAAGGATGTTTTGTTTGGAATTTTCACTTTTGAGAAGCAATATGGAAATGTTTACTTTCACTGCAACTTAATTTTATCCACAAATGTAAGGTTATGAAAGTTATGCCCCACTTCTCTTACTTTCTAGAAGATATTAAAATGTATATAAAATCTTTATCTACCTCCTGTAACAAAAACATTGAATGTATGATCACTTTTTGGTGTCTTTGTATAATTTATATCTGACTATTATCTTATGGTTTTGAGGGAAGAGGAAGGTTTTGGTTGTGTAATCTGTTTTCTTATTCATTTTTTATTTTAGCTTTTTGTATTTTTTTTTTTCTTATTTATTTATTTTTCTACTCTTTCCTATTTGATTTGTAATTGTTTGGTCATCCTTGAACCCCTGGCTCTTTTACTTGGCATATGTTATTTTGAATGAATGTTTAATAAAAAAATAAATAAAAAAAGATATCTCACTGTGATATGATATCTATCGCTTAGTTTGAGACAGTGACACTTTCTCCGTCAGTGTAATAAAAGTACAGACATATGGGGAAATATTAAAAAAAATACAACCGAGATCTCACCACCAACCTAAAACCTTGCTTGGGCACGAGAATAAAAAGTGTCTATATGCTTGTTTACATTGTAACTTAAAAACGAGGTGTATTTGAGTGTAGGTAGTGTTTTAATAAAAAAACAAGAGATATCGCGTGATTCAGTTTACCCAACAGACCACTCAGCATGGTGCAAAAAAAAAAGAAAAAAAAAAAGAATCTCCTTATCTAATAAAATCAGAAACAATTGGTTGTATTGCAAAGTTTTCATGTCAAAAAATTTCATGTTCACTGGAAAAAAAAATTGTTTAGAAACAAATTTCACTCAGAAGTTAGCTTTTTAAGAATTGTGTTAGCAAAACAACACATGCGGGGCAAAAATGTGTTTTAAGTTTAGAAAGATGTGTTTTAAGTTTAGAAAGATGTTTAGTCTCACCCCCTCCCTTGCCTCACAGTGCTTCGTTCCAAATGCCTGGTTTGCTCTTTTACATCACCTAAACACACACACACACACACACACCACACACACAAGTCCTGTGAGAGATACCATAGTCCCCATAGTTGAGGAACTCCAGTAAGCCTGTCAAGGATATTTTATTCACTTAAACTTCTGATAAAGTGATTATTTTCTCTTTAATACATGATTCCAATGTATTTTTGATGAGTCCGCTATGTTAGTAATAATAACGTTACCTGCTTGACGGAAAGGGTTGCCAGGTGTTCACAACAAAACCCACCCAGTTACTACTCAAAACACATGGACATGAAAAAAAACTCTGCGGCAACAAAGATAATGTGGCCCAATTTCATGGGAAAACCACTGACTTGACAAAACTGTAGATAGTACAGGTGCATCTCAAAAAAATTTAGAATATCATGGAAAAGGTCTTTATTTCTTGTAATTTAATTCAAAAAAGCAAACTTTCTCATATTCGATATTCATTCATTACGTACAAACTGAAATATTCAATATATATATATATATATATATATATATATATTTTGGATGGCTACTACTTACAGCTTACCTGTAAGAGTACATATGTTGTTTACATTATCATTGGTCCATGTCCACAACTATATATTGGCAAAACTACATGTGCATTACGCACAAGAATGATTGAACACACATGTAGTGCCATTAGGAGAGAGTATGATACAGCTTCAATTTTTCATCATTTCAAGTCTGCTAACCACTCTCTGTCTGACATGAAGTTCCTGGGCATCGTGAGGATTCTACCCCACAGGAGAGGTGGAGATAGAGATAGAAAATTATTGCAAAGGGAGGCTTTTTGGATCTTTGAACTTAAATCTTTATTTCCTGAGGGTATGAATGAAGAACTTGAATTTTCTTGTTTTTTTGTAAAACATATTCTTTCTTTTTGTGTGTCTGTAATGCTGTATTATCATTGGAAGTTGTTCATTTGAAATGTGTATACTTGTTTGTAATTCTACTTAAGACAATTGAGATTTTGAGATAACTGCATTCAGCTATTTGTTCTTAACTGCTGACTTGCTTAAAAAGGGTGAATGTTGTTTGCTAAATGAGCACTGAAGATAGCAATGCACTGAAACGTTTGCTGGTGTCCATTCTGTTTTTAACCCACATGTACTTTGCACTTTTTGCACGATGCAATTTGAAAAATAAAATAATTTTTGTAGACTTCCAGTCTTGAGTGGATCAGTGTGCGGCTAGCCACTCCTCTTGTTTATTCCTATGACATTGGCTCTACGCACCTGCAGTACTAGAACTTTTTTCTGTTTGGAGCGCTACATTTTTTTCTAGTCTTACACTTACAGCTTAGGAAAATAAACAAATCAGTATCTCAAAAAATTTGAAGATTCCATTTTGAGCTTGATTAGTTTGATTAATTTTGAGTATAAATACCAGGTACCTCTTGGGCTAATTTAGAACATGTAACCACAATTATGGGAAAGACGACTGACTTGGGAATGTCCACAAGACAATCATCAACATCCTCCACAAGGAGGGTAGACCACAGAAGGTCATTGCTGAAAGGGATGGCTATTCACAGAGTGCTGTATCAAAATATATTCATAGAAGGTTGACTGGAAGGAAAAAGTGTGGTAAGAAAAGGTTCACAAGCAACAGGGATGACCACAACCTTGGGAAGATTGTCAGGAAAAGCAGATTCATGGTCTTGGGAGAGCTTCACAAGGAATGGACTGAAGCCGGAGTCGGTGCATCAAGAGTCACCACACTCAGACGTCTTCAGGAAAAAGAGCTACCAAGCCACTTCTGAAACAGAAACCACATCAGAAGCATCTTACCTGGACTAAGGAGGAAAAAGAACTGGACTGTTGCTCAGTGGTCCAAAGTCCTATTTTCAGATGAAAATAAATTTAGAATTTAATTTGGAAATCAAGGTCTGGAGTCTGGAGGAAGACTGGGGAGGCACAGAATCCAAGCTGCTTGAAGTCCATTGTGAAGATTCTGGAGTCGGTCATGATTTGGGTGCCGTGACATCTGCTGGTGTTTGGTTTATTGTGTTTTATCAAGTCCAAAGTCAATGCAGCCATCTACGAGGAGATTTTGGAGCACTTTATGCTTCCATCTGCTGACAAGCTTTATGGAGATGTTGATTTCATTTCGCACCTGCCCACAGAACCAAAACCAATTCCAAGTGGTTTGCTGACCATGATATTGCAGTGCTTGATTGATCAGCCAACTCACCTCACCTGAACCTCACAGAGAATCTGGGGTATTGTGAAGAGGAAGCTAAGTAACATCTTACAAACAATACAGAGGAGCTGAAGGCAGTTATCAAAGCAACCTGGGCTTCAATAAGACCTCAGCAGTGCCACACAGACTGATCACCTCCATGCCACACCACATTGAAGCAGTAGTTCATGCAAAAGGAGCCTCAACCAAATATTGGGTGCATACTTAAACCTGCTTTGGAGATCTTGAACATTTCTGTTTTGTAAATCTCTTTTTGATTGATCTTTGAGAAAACATTCATTTTTTTTAGATACAGAATTTTGAATTTTCCTAAGCTGTAAGTAATAACCATCAAATTTATAACAAAATAATTTTGAAATACTTTTGAAATACAATTTGTGTGCATTGGATCTAGAATTTAAGAAAGTTTTATTTTTTAATAAAAAAAAAAAAAAAACTTTTCGATGATATAAAAAAAATTTTAGATGCCCTTTTATAATAATGTATAGTAATGTCTAAAACGGACTCGTGTGCTGTCACGGCGCGACCACAACAGCTAGACGTTGTCTAATGTGGCACGGTCTCCCAGCTGCACTAATAGTAATGTGGCTTTGCTCTGTGTACACATATCCATACAAGTACAATTTTAGCTGGATTATTTGTGTCTCCTTCAAAAAATGCTCTTGAAAAAATTTATGTTTATTGGCCTTTATTCAGGATAACAATAAAATATCTGAACAAATTATGGCTGATTATATTATTAGCTTACATCATGTGCATATCATTCACAATGTGATAAAGCTGATTAAAGTATATTACGGGGCTGGTGCAGGTGCATAGAGATCTCTGTCGCCACCTTCTGGAGGACATGAACATTTTAACTGTGAAAAATAGTGACGGATTCTGTCACAATAAAAATACAAGATGTAGAAAATAACAGAAAACCACAGACGATAAGTAGACCTTTTAATCTTTCCAGTTTAAAATGCAAGCTGTTTTTCTTCCTTTCTGACATGAGAAAAGTATTTAAAGAGCAGATGCAGCCATTACAGAAACTTCTGGGACCCAGGGCATCTATCACATGGAGCAGTGCATCTGAGACAGCCATGAGAGGAACATCTGAGACTGGACCGTGGCATGAACCTCTCTGATTGGCCAGTGCTAGAACCTCTGGGACCCAGCTGACTTTGCAGGGACCTCACTATCCAGGGCAACTTTTGAGAGCGTGCAGTCATGACAAGGTGTTGAAGACCAGGTAGTCACTACAGGAAGTTCTGGTACCAGAGCAGCAAGACTGAGAGACCTGGAGCACCGTAGAAGGAACCTCTGGGACATCAAACTTTGGACTTGTGGGTAGCCATGAGAGAAACCGCTGAGGAACCAGGGCAGTGGAGCTCTGAGACGAGGAAGCCCATTACATGCCTTTAAGCTGTCCATGGCAGGAACCTCTGGTTCAGCAGCATTCTGTGCAGAAACATGGGAAAGACATCTGATTATGACCTGAAGCTTTCACATTTGCGCTATTTATATGTGAGGTCTCCTCTGGAAGAACAAATGCACTGTGATTGGAATAAGATGTCTTTTTTTATTTTAAGATGAAGATCTTACCTTTAGACCATACAGGCTCTGATAAAAAACTGTATACATATATACACATCCCCAAGCAAGCAGTAATGGCAGATGCAATCCTGCTGCTTCAGGCCATAGCATAAGATGCAACCATGGCCTGCCGGCTCCGCAAGATGCAGACGATTCACAGAGGAATGAACAGTCTGTCTGCCAGCCGTCAAGATGCAAAGTTGACAGGAGACTGGGAAATGTCTGGGGTCGAAGCTCCTTTTCGCCACGACTTATATGGAGACCTGAAACAGCACACCAAACAAAGCATTAGCCTAAATACATCACACTACAAAAGCAAATGTGGCTGATCTCAGGCTCAGTACCTGAAACCAGTCGTGTTGAAGGATCTTCCCCAGACCGAGTCGTCGCTTAGTTTTATGCTGGAGCAGACTACAGATCAAACTGCAGCAGTCTGTGCAGAAACATGGAAGCAACATCTCATTATGACCTGAAGCCTTTACATCTGCACTATTCAGCTGTGAGATCAAATCTGAAAGAGCATTTGTATGATGATTGGAATCAGACTTCTTTTTATGTGATGAAGAGCTCACCCTTTGACAGTCCAGGCTCTGACCAAAGGTTTAGTTCGGTCTTCTGCAGGTCATTGTCAGTTGGAAAACGGCCGCACAGCATTGTGAACAAGATGACCCCAAGAGACCACGACATTGCAGACTTCGCATGGTACTTGCCCTTGACCCTGTACTCAGGAGGGTAGTACTCCATGGTGCCTGGAGGAAAGAGATTTCATCTCGTATGCAAGTTCGCATTACCAAAGCGTTTCCTCTGTCAGCTTTGAGGGATAATACATACCATACAATGTCGTGTAGGCAGACTTTCTCATGAGGTCCCCACACCCAAAGTCGATCAACTTGACCTGCAGGGTGTCCTTGCTCACAATGAAGTTTTCCAACTTTATGTCTCCATGGAATACCCCACGGCGACAACATGTGCGAGCTGCCCGCGTTGCCTGCCGCATGATGTGCCGAACTAAACCTTCTTCGAGTCTTCCTCCATGGCCCTCCAAGAAACTGACTAAGTTCTCGCACGGTGACGGACACTCGAGGACCATGACATAGTTGTCCTGTTGGTCCTGCCAGTCCAGCAGCTTTATAATCTCTGGTGCGCTGGGTCCCTTGTTGGCCAAGAGTGTAAGGGCGATCTCCACTGGTAGGGGGTTTGGATGACCAGGCTAGAAGACAGACAGTTTTAAAATGGTTTGTTTACTAAAAAAAAAAAAACATTAATTGTCTGCAATTAAAGCTAATCTTAGAGGTTTTAAATGAAAATAGTGAGTGAGATGCCTTACAATAGTTAGATATTCCATGTCATGGGTCTTCATGACGTCTTTCAATGCCACCTAAAGAACAAAGCATAAGTAAAACAGTTCACATGTGTGTAGAGGTCATACAATTCCACTCATTAAACCTGAAGACTGTGGAAAGGATGAGAAAAAACAGTTGCATAAGTTTCATTTATTTGTACTGACCTTAAGGCCATCCTCCACACGACTCGCTTCATGAACGACACCAAACCCGCCTACCCCCAGACGATCACCGAGCTCATAGCAGCACATAATATCATCTAATAAAAAAGAAATTATTGCATTTGACGCATTTTTACATGCCTATTTTCAAGGGGACATTAAATCATTTGAAGGAAAGCACAAAGGAAAAAATATGCAAATCATGGATACTTATATTAAGTTTTTTTTTTTCTTTTTTGTCACACATTCATATCATTTACCATCAGCGATTCAGCGCTGCTGGCTGGCGATGGTGGCTCAATAAGCTGCACCTCAGTCTGACTCTGTCGGACTCGGATCACCTTGAGGTGTTTTCTGGCAGCTTTGAGGAAAGAGGGCAGCCTCCAGAACTTCTTTTTCCTCTTCTTCTTCATCTCCTCCTCCTCCTCACCCCATGCCTCCCTCCGCTCCTCCTCCTCCCTCCTCTGGGCGTCTCCCTCACCGGCATCGACAGGCGGCTCATCGCACGGATGGAAGTGTTGCTCCGCCTTGTCGGTGTCGGGTGTTGGGGGTGTACTGGGATGGTGATCGTACACCGCGCCATCATTTACCGGAATAACACGAGAATTTCGCTGTCCCATCACTGATAACCGCTAATAACTCTCGTCTTCGACCACTACTACAAACCAACAAAATGTTTCACAGAATTCCATCGCTTTATATACCGCGCGCGCCAACATTCTAAACTTTTGAAACGCGCTCTATGGCGTCATAATAACGGATACCGTCGCGATGGTAATGACTTCAGATATGTCAAATAAAGTTAAGTTAAATTAAGTTAGATAAACCCATACGACTGTGTGTGTGTGTGTGTGTGTGTGAGGTATGTGTGTGTGCGAGGGCGTACAATTCCATATTAAACATATTTTGTTAAAAAACATTCGAATCGTTATTATTTATTTTTCTGGCCCCAATCATGATGAAAAATCATGCTGTTATTGGAAATTACAAGATTTGTTTAGAAATTATTTTTTAGTTTTGCTGGATGAGATGTTGAGTAGTCATGCATAACATTTTCCAAAATGTGTGATAAAGTAGACTGGTTGCTACTACGGTATTTACAGTGAACATTTCTCTTGAAAAAATAAAATAAAATAAGAGTAAATAAATAAATGAAAAAGAAGAGGACAAAAAAAGTGAAGAAAAACTGTTCTTAAGTTGCCCTGACTACCTGCAATTAAATAGTCTACTCCATTTATAATGTAAAACAATGAAAATGTATTTTTTGTTTAATTCAGTTAGGTAAATAGTAAACATATTATGCTTAAAGACTAAAATAATACATTTAATAGGCCTAATAATAAAGATTTATTTAAAACTATATTAAATGAACTCATAAAATAGGGTAAGGACAGGACAGTATGTTATCTTATGTGTTTCTAAAGTCTGACCAGTAGATGGAGACATTACTTTATCATGATCTTTGATACTGATATCTCACTGTTGAGCTTTTCTTTAAGGATGTTTTGTTTGGAATTTTCACTTTTGAGAAGCAATATGGAAATGTTTACTTTCACTGCAACTTAATTTTATCCACAAATGTAAGGTTATGAAAGTTATGCCCCACTTCTCTTACTTTCTAGAAGATATTAAAATGTATATAAAATCTTTATCTACCTCCTGTAACAAAAACATTGAATGTATGATCACTTTTTGGTGTCTTTGTATAATTTATATCTGACTATTATCTTATGGTTTTGAGGGAAGAGGAAGGTTTTGGTTGTGTAATCTGTTTTCTTATTCATTTTTTATTTTAGCTTTTTGTATTTTTTTTTTCTTATTTATTTATTTTTCTACTCTTTCCTATTTGATTTGTAATTGTTTGGTCATCCTTGAACCCCTGGCTCTTTTACTTGGCATATGTTATTTTGAATGAATGTTTAATAAAAAAATAAATAAAAAAAGATATCTCACTGTGATATGATATCTATCGCTTAGTTTGAGACAGTGACACTTTCTCCGTCAGTGTAATAAAAGTACAGACATATGGGGAAATATTAAAAAAAATACAACCGAGATCTCACCACCAACCTAAAACCTTGCTTGGGCACGAGAATAAAAAGTGTCTATATGCTTGTTTACATTGTAACTTAAAAACGAGGTGTATTTGAGTGTAGGTAGTGTTTTAATAAAAAAACAAGAGATATCGCGTGATTCAGTTTACCCAACAGACCACTCAGCATGTACTGAAACAGCTTCGTATCTGGGCTTTTTGTGTGTACAGTAGGACTATTAACACTGGCAATGTCACTCTTGAGCCATGGCAGTAAAAAGACCTGTGTGTGATCAGATAATAGTTGAAACAGTCTGAGTGCATAATATTACCACTAGAAAATAATAATAATTAAAGCTGCAAGCAGCGATGAACGGGCCCTCGCACACGGGCTCACCGGCAGCGAGTGGCTTTAGTAAATAGGTGAACGGTGAGAAACATGCATTTAAACTCATAAATATAAGTGGAATATATCAAAGTTTACTCCATATTTGTGCCAATCTTTGTGTTGCCAGCAGGTGGTGCTCTCATTATAATGGACTATTGGCCTTCAGATGTGTTCAGGGCAGGACTCTTATCGAACATGTGAAGTTTGGGGAAGATCGAACAAATTATGCCTGAGTTACAACAACTTCTCTTGTTGTGGCGAGACATCAAAAGTTGTCATGACGCCATGGACATGCCCTTTAACAAAAACTCAAGATCTCCACAAGTTAACATTGCACAGGCCTTTAGATTAGACTGACTACAAAAAATACATTAATCTCAAAAAAATTCTAGGAGTAGTTTGTCACAGCATACAACATGTCACTTCCTGTTGCCAGCAGGTGGCGCTATGACTATAACTGAATATGGGCATGTAGATCTGTTAAGGGCAGAAGTCTTATCTAACATGTGAAGTTTGGGGCAGATTGGACATTGTAAGTCTGAGTAACAGCAACTTCCTTTTTCATGGCGAAACATCGAATTTTGTCAGGCCGCCATGGACACGCCCTTTAACGAAACCTCAAAATCTTCGCAATTTAACATCGCAAACGCCTTTAGATTTAACTGACCAAGTTTGGTGTTGATCTGAATATATCTCTAGGAGTAGTTTGTTAAAGTACAACCCCTGAAAATGGCAAAAACAATGCCAATTCTGCAGAGAAAATTCTAAATAACCGACTTCCTGGTGGGATTCGGATTTCGTAACATGGGACTTTTTTGTAGGTATTGGTGTGTTACATGTGTGTACCGATTTTTGTACATGTACGTGAAAAATAGCTCGAGGCGCACTCCATTGAATGTGCATATGCACTCCGTTGAAAGTTTATAGGTGGCGCTATGGAGCCATTTTGCCACACCCAATGGAATATTGGCCTTCAGATCTGTTCAGGCCATGACCCTTATCACACATGTGAAGTTTGGGCAAGATCGGACACTTTATGCCTAAATTATAACATCTTTTATTCCCATGACGAGACATCGAACTTCGTCACGGCGCCATGGACACGCCTTTTAACAAAAACTCAAGATCTTCACAACTAAACATCACACAGGTCTTTATATTAGACTGACCACAAAAAAGACATTGATGTCATAAAATTTCTAGAAATAGTCTGTCACAGTGTAAAATATGTCACTTCCTGTTGCCAATAGGTGGCGCTGTGACTATAACTGAATATAGGCATGTAGATCTGTTCAGGTCAAGAGTCTTATCCAACATGTGAAGTTTGGGGCAGATTGGACATTGTATGTCTGAGTTACAGCAACTTCCTTTTTCATGGCGAAACATCGAAATTTTTCATGCCGCCATGGACACGCCCTTTAACGAAACCTCAAGTCCTTCGCAATTTAACATCGCAAATGGCTTTAGATTACACTGACCAAGTTTGGTGTTGATCTGAATAAATCTCTAGGAGGAGTTCGTTAAAGTACAACCCCTGAAAATGGCAAAAACAACACCAATTTTGCAGGGAAAATTCAAAATAACCGACTTCCTGTTGGGATTCGGATTTCGTACCAAGAGACTTTTTTGTAGATATTGGTGAGTTTCATGTGTGTACCAATTTTTGTACATGTACGTGAAACATAGCTCGAGGCACACTCCGTTGAAAGTGTATAGGTGGCGCTATCGAGCCATTCTGCCACACCCGGTGGAATATTGGCCTGCAGATCTGTTCAGGTCAGGACTCTTATCACACATGTGAAGTTTGGGGAAGATCGGACATTTTATGCCTGAGTTATAACATCTTTTATTCACATGGCGAGACATCGAACTTCGTCATGGTGCCGTGGACACGCCTTTTAACGAAAACTCAAGATCTTCACAACTGAACATCGCACAGGCCTTTAGATTAGACTGACCACAAAAAAGACATTGATGTCAAAAATGTTCTGGGAGTAGTTCGTCACAGCGTAAAATATGACACTTCCTGTTGCCAATAGGTGGCGCTATGACTATAACTGAATATGGGCATGTCAATCTGTTCAGGTTCAGAGTTTCATCAAACATGTGAAGTTTGGGGCAGATTGGACATTGTATGTCTGAGTTATAGCAACTTCATTTTTCATGGCGAATCATCGAAATTCGCCAGGCCGCCACGGACACGCCCTTCAACGAAAACTCAAGATCTTCGCAATTTCATGTCGCAAAGGCCTTTAGATTAGGCATACCAAATTTGGTGTTGATTTGAAGAAATCTCTAGGAGGAGTTCGTTAAAATACAACACATGGAAATGACCAAAATTACACAAAATTTGCTCATAATATTAAAAATAACCGACTTCCTGTTGGGTTTAGAATTTTGGTCCAAGAGTCTTTTTTGTAGGTATTGGTGTGTTACATATGTGTGCCAATTTTCGTGCATGTACGTGAAGCATAGCTGGAAGGCTGTTGATTTTCTTAGTATAGGTGGCGCTGTCGAGCCATTTTGCCACACCCTCTTCTGAATCCTATATCAGACGAAAATTTTCACCAGGTTTGACGCGTGTGCAAAGTTTCATGACTTTTTGAGCATGTTAAAGCCCTCAAAAATGCGATTCATTCGGGAGAAGAAGAAGAAGAAGAATAATAAAAATAATAATAATAAACAAAGCAGATACAAGAGGGTCCTCACACCATCGGTGCTCGGGCCCTAATAAATGAAAGAATCTCCTTAATCTAATAAAAGCACAAAAATTTGGTTGTATTGCAAAGTTTTAGCATTTCATGCACTGGGAAAAAAAAATGGTGTGGAAACAAATTTTACTTAGAAGTTACTAGAAATGTTCACAAATAATGTTAGAATGTTAGATGGTGTTGGTCCATTGTGTTTTATCAAGTCCAAAGTCAATGCAGCCATCTACCAGGAGATTTTGGAGCACTTTATGCTTCCATCTGCTGACAAGCTTTATGGAGATGTTGATTTCATTTCGCACCTGCCCACAGTACCAAATCCAATTCCAAGTGGTTTGCTGACCATGATGTTGCTGTGATTGACTGACCAGCCAACTCACCTGACCTGAACCTCACAGAGAATCTGTGGTATTGTGAAGAGGAAGATAAGTAACATCTGAAAACAATACAGAGGAGCTGAAGGCTGTTATCAAAGCAACCTGGGCTTCAATAAGACCTCAGCAGTGCCACACAGACTGATCACCTCCATGCCACACCACATTGAAGCAGTAGTTCATGCAAAAGGAGCCTCAACCAAATATTGGGTGCGTAATTAAACCTGCTTTGGAGATCTTGAACATTTCTGTTTTGTAAATCTCTTTTTGATTGATCTTTGAGAAAATATTCATTTTTTTCATTAATTTTCCTAAGCCGTAAGTCATAACCATCAGAATTAAAACAAAATACTTTTGAAATACTTCAGTTTGTGTGCAATGGATCTAGAATTTAAGAAAGTTTTATAAAAAAAAAAAAAAAACTTTTCGATGATATTAAACATTTTTTAGATGCACTTTTATAGTAATGGATAGATTGTCTACAACGGACTCGTGTGCTGTCACGGCGCGACCACAACAGCTAGACGTTGTCTAATGTGGCACGGTCTCCCAGCTGCACTAATAGTAATATGGCTTTCCTCTGTGTACACTTATACATACAAGTACAATTTTAGCTGGATTATTTGTGTCCCCTTCAATAATTGCTCTTGAATAATTTTATGTTTATTGGCCTTTATTCAGGATAACAATAAAATACCTGAATAAATTATGGCTGATTATATTATTAGCTTACATCATGTGCATATCATTCACAATGTGATAAAGCTGATTAAAGTATATTACGGGGCTGGTGCAGGTGCACAGAGATGCTTCTCTATCGCCACCTTCTGGAGGACATGAACATTTTAACTGTGAAAAATAGTGACGGATGCTGTCACAATAAAAATCCAAGATGTAGAAAATAACAGAAAACCACAGGTGATAAGTAGACCTTTTAATCTTTCCAGTTTAAAATGCAAGTTGTTTTTCTTCCTTTCTGACATGAGAAAAGTATTTAAAGAGCAGATGCAGCCATTACAGAAACTTCTTGGACCCGGGGCTCTTATCACATGGAGCAGTGCATCTGAGACAGCCATGAGAGGAACATCTGAGACTGGACCGTGGCATGAACCTCTCTGACTGGCCAGTGCTAGAACCTCTGGGACCCAGCTGACTTTGCAGGGACCTCACTATCCAGGGCAACTTTTGAGAGCGTGCAGTCATGACAAGGTGTTGAAGACCAGGTAGCCACTACAGGAAGTTCTGGTACCAGAGCAGCAAGACTGAGAGACCTGGAGCACCGTAGAAGGAACCTCTGGGACATCAAACTTTGGACTTGTGGGTAGCCATGAGAGAAACCGCTGAGGAACCAGGGCAGTGGAGCTCTGAGACGAGGAAGCCCATTACATGCCTTTAAGCTGTCCATGGCAGGAACCTCTGGTTCAGCAGCATTCTGTGCAGAAACATGGGAAAGACATCTGATTATGACCCTGAAGCTTTTACATTTGCGCTATTTATATGTGAGGTCTACTCTGGTAGAACAAATGCACTGAGATTGGAATAAGATGTCTTTTTTTTATTTTTAAATGAAGATCTTACCTTTAGACCATACAGGCTCTGAGAAAAAAAACTATATACATATATACACATCCCCAAGCAAGCAGTAATGGCAGATGCAAGTACTGCTGATTCAGGCCATAGCATAAGATGTACCCATGGCCATAGCATAAGATGCAACCATGGCCTGCCGGCTCCGCAAGATGCAGAGGATTCACAGAGGAATGAACAGTCTGTCTGCCAGCCGTCAAGATGCAAAGCTGACAGGAGACTGGGAAATGTCTGGGGTCGAAGCTCCTTTTCGCCACGACTTATATGGAGACCTGAGACAGCACACCAAACAAAGCATTAGCCTAAATACATCACACTACAAAAGCAAATGTGGCTGATCTCAGGCTCAGTACCTGAAACCAGTCGTGTTGAAGGATCTTCCCCAGACCGAGTCGTCGCTTAGTTTTATGCTGGAGCAGACTACAGATCAAACTGCAGCAGTCTGTGCAGAAACATGGAAGCAACATCTCATTATGACCTGAAGCCTTTACATCTGCACTATTCAGCTGTGAGATCAAATCTGAAAGAGCATTTGTATGATAATTGGAATCAGACTTCTTTTTATGTGATGAAGAGCTCACCCTTTGACAGTCCAGGCTCTGACCAAAGGTTTAGTTCGGTCTTCTGCAGGTCATTGTCAGTTGGAAAACGGCCGCACAGCATTGTGAACAAGATGACCCCAAGAGACCACGACATTGCAGACTTCGCATGGTACTTGCCCTTGACCCTGTACTCAGGAGGGTAGTACTCCATGGTGCCTGGAGGAAAGAGATTTCATCTCGTATGCAAGTTTACATTACCAAAGCGTTTCCTCTGTCAGCTTTAAGGGATAATACATACCATACAATGTCGTGTAGGCAGACTTTCTCATGAGGTCCCCACACCCAAAGTCTATCAACTTGACCTGCAGGGTGTCCTTGCTCACAATGAAGTTTTCCAACTTTATGTCACCATGGAATACCCCACGGCGACAACATGTGCGAGCCGCCCGCGTTGCCTGCCGCATGATGTGCCGAACTAAACCTTCCTCGAGTCTTCCTCCATGGCCCTCCAAGAAACTGACTAAGTTCTCACACGGTGACGGACACTCGAGGACCATGACATAGTTGTCCCGTTGGTCCTGCCAGTCCAGCAGCTTTATAATCTCTGGTGCGCTGGGTCCCTTGTTGGCCAAGAGTGTAAGGGCGATCTCCACTGGTAGGGGGTTTGGATGACCAGGCTAGAAGACAGACAGTTTTAAAATGGTTTGTCAACAAAAAAAAAACATTAATAGTCTGCAATTAAAGCTAATCTTAGAGGTTTTAAATGAAAATAGTGAGTGAGATGCCTTACAATAGTTAGATATTCCATGTCATGGGTCTTCATGACGTCTTTCAATGCCACCTAAAGAACAAAACATAAGTAAAACAGTTCACATGTGTGTAGAGGTCATACAATTCCACTCATTAAACCTGAAGACTGTGGAAAGGATGAGAAAAAACAGTTGCATAAGTTTCATTTATTTGTACTGACCTTAAGGCCATCCTCCACACGACTCGCTTCATGAACGACACCAAACCCGCCTACCCCCAGACGATCACCGAGCTCATAGCGGCACATAATATCATCTATTAAAAAAGAAATTATTGCATTTGACGCATTTTTACATGGCTATTTTCAAGGTGAAATTAAATCATTTGAAGGAAAGCACAAAGGAAAAAAATATGCAATTCATGGATACTCATAATAATTTTTTTTTTTTTTTTTTTTTTTTTGTCACACATTCATATCATTTACCATCAGCGCTGCTGGCTGGCGATGGTGGCTCAATAAGCTGCACCTCAGTCTGACTCGGTCGGATCACCTTGAGGTGTTTTCTGGCAGCTTTGAGGAAAGAGGGCAGCCTCCAGAACTTCTTTTTCCTCTTCTTCTTCATCTCCTCCTCCTCTCCCCATGCCTCCCTCCGCTCCTCCTCCTCCCTCCTCTGGGCGTCTCCCTCACCGGCATC
The DNA here is from genome assembly GCF_003368295.1 of Carassius auratus. NCBI lineage: Eukaryota > Metazoa > Chordata > Actinopteri > Cypriniformes > Cyprinidae > Carassius > Carassius auratus. Next base: position 51,366 of record NW_020526884.1, read on the forward strand.
GACAGGCGGCTCATCGCACGGATGGAAGTGTTGCTCCGCCTTGTCGGTGTCGGGTGTTGGGGGTGTACTGGGATGGTGATCGTACACCGCGCCATCATTTACCGGAATAACACGAGAATTTCGCTGTCCCATCACTGATAACCGCTAATAACTCTCGTCTTCGACCACTACTACAAACCAACAAAATGTTTCACAGAATTCCATCGCTTTATATACCGCGCGCGCCAACATTCTAAACTTTTGAAATGCGCTCTATGGCGTCATAATAACGGATACCGTCGCGATGGTAATGACTTCAGATATGTCAAATAAAGTTAAGTTAAACTAAATTAGATAAACCCATACGACTATATACTATAAATGTGTGTGTGTCTGTCTGTGTGTGTGTGTGTGTGTGTGTACGAAATTCCAGATTTAATATAATTTGTAAAAAAAAAATACCTTTTTATTATTTATTTTTCTGGCCCAAAAGAAAAATCATGCTATTATTGGAAATTACAGGATTTAAAAAAAATTAGCTTTACTATTGCTGGATGAGATGTTGAGTAGTCATGCATAACATTTTCCATAATATGTGATAAAGTAGACTGGTTGCCACTATTTACAGTGAATATTTATCTTTAAAAAAAAAAGGAAAAAGATGAGGACGAAGAAGAAATGTTAAGAAATTAGGTAAATATTTAACATATTATGCTTAAAGACTAAAATAATAAACTTAATAATAATAAAGATGTATATATATATATATATATATATATATATATATATATATAATTATAATTATAATTATATAATATTAAATATATTAAATGAACTTATAAAATAGGGTAAGGATAGGACAGTATGTTATATTATGTGTTTCTAAAGTCTTACCAGCAGATGGAAACATTACTTAATCATGATCTTTGATACTGATATCTCACTGTGATATGATATCTATCGCTTAGTTTGAGACAGTGACACTTTCTCCGTCACTGTAATAAAAGTACAGATATATGGGGAAATATTTAAAAAAAATACAACCAAATGAGATCTCACCACAAACCTAAAACCGTGACATTGGCACGGGAATAAAATGCTTCTACATGATTGTTTACATTATAATTTAAAAACGAGGTGTATTTGAGTGCAGGTAGTGTTTTAATAATAATAAATACATAAAAAGTTTACCCAACAGACCACTCAGTATGTACTGAAACAGCTTTGTATCTGGGCTTTTTGTGTGAACAGTAGGACTATTAACACTGGCAATGTCACTCTTGAGCCATGTCAGTAAAAAGACCTGTGTGTGATCAGATAATAGTTGAAACAGTCTGAGTGCATAATATTACCACTAGAAAATAATAATAATAAATGAAAGAATCTCCTAATCTAACAAACAAAACAGAAACAACTGGCTGTATTGCAAAGTTTTAGTATTTCATGTTCACTGGGGAAAAAAATGGTTACTAGAAAATTTCACAAATAATTATAAAGAAACAGTCAGTATCTGAATTGAGTGTGACATTTTAAAGTAGAAAGACTGGAATAGTATTTTAAGGAGCGCAAGTATCTCACTAACTCTCAAAAAGCATCTGTCTCCAGATGAGAACATATACATTATATTTATATTCATAAATTCACATTATAAACAGTTTTAATTTGCTTTTACAGTTACTACACATCTCAGGATGTAACAGCAAACTTTTCTGAGGAGAAAAACTAATGCTAAAGCAAAATAGTAAAATGCTTCACTACTGTATATAACAGCTAAACTGCTTCTTGCTTCAATATCTCATCAATAAAGATTGGTATTACAGTTAATATTATGATTTTCTAGTGAATGGAGCCATAGAGGAAGAACAGGTTTACTTCAGTTAAACTCCTGCTACGTGACATTTGCATTTGAGAACACATGAATGTTCATCCTCCTGTAGAGTGACATTCCTGCAGAGACCAGCTTTCACAAATGCTTAATAAAAACTTAATAAAAGATTTACGTTCCATGTGAGATCAGTTTTTTTCTTTTCTTTTGTTGTTGTTTTCTTGCTTCTCTGTAAGTTATATTTTAGTGTAGGTATGTTTGATGCTAGAGATTTAATGAACAGGTCTCTGTTAGAATTTTTTCCTTGTACAAGGCTGATATTAGGGCTGAGTCTTTTGCACCCTTCTTAGGTTCAGTTTGACGCTGTTTGGCAGACCGTACTTGATCAGCTCCTGTTGTAGCTAAAATAAAGATGGACAAAAAGATCAGAATGTCTATTAGCACCATCATTTGCATAAAAAAACATACTATTTTCTGAAGCAAGTGCAACTTACTTTCTCTATAACAGTCTCAATGTTTGCACTGTCTCTTAGGTCTGAAAATGAAGTAACTCTCATTTGAATTCCTACGACATTTTCTAAGAGAAACAATGCACACATAAACAAAACAATATGTTAAATTAATTAAAAATGACAATTTGCTTACAATTTAATTTAATTATTTCTCATTGAAAGAAATTTAGAGAAATGTAGCATTGCATCACTTGCTCCCCAATGGCTCCTCTGCAGTGAATGGGTGCCGTCAGAATGAGAGTATAACAGCTGATAAAAACATCACAATAATCCACACCACTCCAGTCCATCAGTTAACATCTTGTTAAGCGAAAAGTTGCATGTTTGCAAAAACAAATCCATCATTATTGTATTTTAACTTCATACCATTGCCTTTGGTTAGTCTTCAAAGTCCTCCATCTAAAATATTGATTTTCCAGTCAAAAAAGTCATCTTGTTTGAGAATTAGAAGAGAAATATGCACACATCAAGCACTTTTTGAAACCGTTGAGAAGCAACAGTGTAAAGTTAAAGCTCCTTAATCATGGAATTGTTTTTCACAAACACGCAACTGTTGACTTCACAAGATCTTATTTGATGGACTTGAATGGTGTAGATTATTGTGATGTGTTTATCAGCTGTTTGGACTCTCATTCTGACGGCACCCATTCACTGCAGAGGATCCATTGTTGAGCAAGTGATAGAATTCTACATTTCTCTAAATCTGATGAAGAAACAACGTCATATACATCTTGGATGACCTGAGGGTGAAACTATTAAAACTTGTTTATTTGCGTGTTCCTTGGTTCACTGGGTACATTTTGCATCTGGGTGCATTGTAGCATTTGGCAGACCCTTGTAGCATGCATGTTTTCTGGAAACTGAACCAGTGACTTTGGCATTTAAGTACATGCTGAGCAACAGGAACCTTGTCATTATGACATACCTAACTACCAATTTATTGTGTACCTTGTAGACTGTTTTGATGTGTTCCACCATCCACCCTGAAGGCCCATCGGCCTGGAACATTGACATTGGTGGAGTTCTTTAGGTTTGGCATAAAGTTCCCATTGTTTGACCCAGGAATTGCAAAGTAGGCCGTGGAGTTTATAGTGTCATAACCAGCCTGTGCAAAAAAGGGAAACACTAATTATTGAGAGAAAATATCAAGTCATATTTGTTCCACTGATACAGAAGTTTTGTCTTACCTGCACACTATTATATGTCACAGCACAGTCACCATAATTTATGAGAATAAAAGACAAATCACTACCCGAAATCAAAACCACTTGAAACGATGTTTCCTGCAAAGTTGGGGAACATTGATTGTCATGCATCTCTGGAAATATCACATTTTAAACCTTGAGCCTGGAGGAGTTATGACAAACTAACTCACCGTGCCAGAGTGGTAATGGTATGCAACTCTATCCCAAGTTGCAACAAGGACCCAAATAGCCGTGAAGTTCAGACCAGGGAAGTACTGGTTTATATCCTGAGTGGCACGCGTGAGAACACTCCCGGTTGAGTACTGCTGATATGAGATGATGCCATTCACACTGACATCAATGTCAGTCCAGAGGGGAGCAATGATGTCTTCACTTCCATTGATGGGAAAGGGTTGAGAAATAAACTCTGATGAAGACTGGTTGAATGTAAGGTCTCCGTTACTGTTAACCTAGGTAATAGTAGATATTAGCTGTCCATGCCACATTTGAATCATTCACAGTTTGTATTAACAGAACTAGATTCTCACATATGTCCTGTTGTACGCTCGCCCGAAGAACACAAAAGGACTCCACAGGTCGATAAGCTGGGAGATTTCATCCTCAGTGGAAATATTAACAGTGTCTCCTGCCACTGAGCCGAATGGATAGAATATCACAGGTGCTGCAGGTAAAAATGGACAGTTTCAAGCTCAGGACATATTAACTTCAGACAGTTCATTTTGACTTTTTATATGTTCTAGTGCTAAGTTCTAAGGTCAGTAAATACCTGTCTGTCCCTCTGTTACCCTGCCTGTTGAAGAAAAAGATTACATTTGAATACGATTCCATATAGACAGTATAGTCTTTGTCATATAATGAAGGACATTTCTCAAATGGATGTTAAAACTCACTCAATGACAGGACTGATATGAACACCAGCAGATAACATGAGACTGGAGACATTGTCACAACAAGGTCAGTGATACCAGAATGCCACTGCTATTAATTCATACAGAGCAACTAAAACACAAGCGAGCACAAGAGAACAAAGCCATCTTAGTATTTATTTCGATTTAAAAGTTAGAAAAACACTTGTCTCATCAGATTAAAAACAATATCATAGACAATATCATATTACAGGGTTCCTACACATTTTTTTGTACTGTTTAAAAAAAAAAAGTGTTCAAAAGTTCAATTTTATTAGGGCAATACATTATATTTTTAAGGCCTGATGCTGGTGCAATATGTGGCTCACTGTACACATGAAATTAGTTTATTTCTGCAAAGGTTATTTTACAAGCTATTTAATACGGTGATAAGAATATTGTGTGATGAAACCCAAAATGCTTATAACTTGCATTTTTGTATAATGAAGCTGAATTCATTCAGTCATGCTTGACAATCACTGAAAAATCACTAAACCGCTGCCATGAAAACACACTTTTTGTATGATACCTTTATTTTCATTAAATTCTTAATTTTCTATTACAGAAAACTAAATAGGGACAAAAGTCTGGAAATTGCTATTTTTTTTCCATGCTCTGCTTTGCTTTTTTTTTTTTTTTTTTTGCATACTTTACGAAACCTGGAAATTATTCAAATCCGATTTCCAGACTTTTTCAAACCATGTAGGAACCCTGCTATACATACATATCATCAGAATATAAGTTATCAAAACAAACCATATAGACAAGAATCTAGATAGTACTTACTTCGGACGTCTTCTTTTGGTGTACGTTCTTGTTCTTACACTTGCTGTAGGTTAAAATCTGTCCCTAATTATCATAGCACCAAAGGGAGGGACATGTTCGGGGCAAACAAAGACTGGCCTTTTCACAATAAAACTCAACATTCTACATTCTTCTACTAATGCTAAACAATAAGAGTCTCCATTGACTTGTTTGTTTGTTTTGTTTTTTCTTTTGTCAATCGTTCATCCCATTATTGTGTCTGGGTGAATTCCTTGTGCTAGATTAAATCAAGAAACCATAAAGGTCATGTTGTAATTTGTCTTATAGTGGAGTGTTTGGAGCATGTCATTTCTGAGTGATAATAAAAGCAGTTTGGAACAGAACAGCATAAATTTGAACAAGTGAGAAGAAAAAGCTTCATGGACTGTTTATGACTGAAGTCAAAGGCTGGGCATTAAATTAAACTCTACACTATTTTGGCATCAAACCATCTTTAACTTAGCAGAAGAAAAACAAATTAGACAGGTGCCAACATAAACAGGTTGTATGGCATACATTCATCTTCAAAAACTATAAACAAAACTTTACAATGATAACCAAGACTACATTAAATTTTAAGAGTTTGCATGGTATGTTGCGATCTTAGCAAAACCAGCTGAAAACCGCTGTACTAAAGTACTGGTAACATCCTTTTCTCTGTAAGTAGATAACGTGAAGGAATTTTGGGTGAGTAATGCTTCTAGTACATGGAGATGCAGAAGAACAAGTTTAATTTCATAGTTCACATTTTACAGATCAATCTGATTTGATAAAATGGAGAAATAAAAGCACAATCAATGATGATTCAAGCTAAATCAACATGGTATATAATTCATTTATACATCATTTTATTGTTTGTGCTGAATCATGCGTGTGCATATGTGAATAATGTGTTAAAAATATGATGTTGAAGAGTGAAAAAACAAAAGGGTCCCTTCCTGTGGAGTGACATTCCTCTTGTTTCTACAGTTTCTACAAAATCAAGTTTTACTTCCCATCCATGTTTTAAGGATATATCTTTTGGACTTTTCTTAACTTTAGCTCAAATGTACTTGACACTTCATGTTTGATCAACTCTTGTTTTATCTGAAACAAAGATGGAGAGACCAATCAAAATATATATTTTTTTTATTCTGCTCTACTGGTCATAGATACAGGTCAAATTTCTCAGAGGAAAAAAAAAAAGAAAAGAAAAGGCCATTCTGAGAAAGTCACAAATTCATATATGTAAGATCCATCCATTATCTTCCAAATATTTTCTGTTAGGTTTGAAAATGACTGACGCTTCATTCAAACTCCTGTGACGGTTTCTAAAAGGACACACACACATAATAAGACATTGTAACATGATATAAACTAACTGATAATGGTAAAACATCATTTTGATTAAAGTCCTACCTGATCCGTTGTTAACAAGAAAGGCCCAACGCCCTGGAACACCTACATTAGTCGTGTTCTTGAGGTTTGGACCGTATGGATCATAATGAATTTGATAGTAGTCAGTGGAGCCTATTGTGTCATATCCAGCCTATCAAAATCAATCAAATGTATTACATACAGAGCTAGTAAATCATTAGCCTACTTTAATACTGTAATGTTATTTTACCCCCACTGCAGTTGGCATCACAGCACAGTCACCATAATGTATCAGAATGAAAGAAAAACCACCATCTGAAATTAAAGCTGCTTGAACTGTGATTGCCTGAAAAGACAATAAACAATATCCAGATTCATAGTTTATAAAGCCTTCGGTCTTGTCTCTGAAAAAAGAAAAACAAAAAAGAAGCTATTTACCGGGCCTGAGTGTTGATTAAATACATTCATATCCCATGTAAGCACATAGTCCCATGTTGTAACAAAGACCCAAGAAGCAGTGAAGTCCCTTCCAGGGTAATACTGGTTTATATCCTGAGTGGCTCGAGTGAGAACACTTCCATTGGTGTACTCATGATATGAATATATACCTATACCAAGGTCATCAAGTTTAGTTAAGAGCGGAGCAATGTAATCTTCAGTTACATTTGCGGGAAAAAGGTAAGGGTTTGTTTCTGGTATAGCATGGTTAAATGTAAGCAGTCCATTATTATTAACCTGAAATAAGAGAAATCAGTTCAAATACAGCAATAAACTATTAACTGGTGGATCACAACATTTCCATTTATATTAGACTGGCAATAGAACTGGATTCTCACGTATATGCTGTTGTATGTGTGGCCAAAGTATGTATAATGGGATGGCGAAGACAACATGTTTGTAGGAATCACCACCATTTTCAAGATGTCCCCTGCCTTTGCACCGAATGGATAAAATATTGCCGGTGCTGATGAGAGAATTAACACAGATTCAGAAATCTGAATCTTGTAATTATGGTGGTTCCGAAAAAATAATGAATAAGTCGATAAATACCTGCCCATGGAGTTGTTGTTGCAGTGGCTGTTAAAGAATAATAGTGTTTAATTATAAAACACTTCTGTAAAGAACAATAAAAAACACATTGCAATCAATCATTATTACTTGTTCAGGCTGTGGTGGTTGATGTGGTGAAAGGTGAAAGAATGAACACAAATAAAAACACAGTAAAATACTGTACATAAAAAAAAAAAAAAAACAGATTTTCTGCTCTTGACCACTCTTTCCTAAATATATTCTCACATTTACAGTATATAGGAATATAAATACTTTATATTGGTCTGAATATTTCACATACTCGATTTACTAAAAAATAAGTATCAAAAACTATTTATGCCCCATGACGCAGTACCTGCAACATACTGTATTAAAATATGCCATTACCCTGGCATACAATTCCTATGAGTTTTTTTAGGCTTTACACATTATAAAACCTGAGAATTACTGAACACACATTCCTTGACAGGAATTCAGAAAGCACAGCCATGTGATTTTTACAAAATACTAGTAAACACTGGGGCTTAAAACTGCTGAGGGACTAAAGTAATCTCTCCCTCTTCTGACTGCCATGATCCATAATTCTACATTTTTTTGTGACTGTATTCAGAATATAAAGAATGAACAGAATGAGGAGAACACAGAATAAATATCAACTGACACATGAACAGGTGATAAACCAGAATTGATATTTGTGTTCAGAAGAATTATCAATATCAGTCAGTGCAAGATCTATTTTCTGTCAATCATAGCACGGACTTTCTAAAGGTCCTAGATCCCATTTTCTGTGGGCTTAAAAACAGCATTCAGAATAGAATCGATTTTACTTCCACCAAGAGGATGTTAATAGAGTGCAACAAATTATTTAGAAAACATGTTTATATAAACCTGTTGTTAATTGATTATTTATGTCGTCTTATATTATTTGAATCCACTTATTATGCCACATATTAAGATGCCTATGATAAAACAATTGTTAAGTAGATAAAACATTGCACAGGTGTCTTCCATTAGTCACAGCATGACTATCTGGTAGGACTGTGGTGGTTTCTGAAAGACTGAGCACAAATACAAACACCATCAACTACCTGATCAACTCGCAAGTGCAGTTTTCTTTCCTGATGAAGATGCTCACTTATTTCTCAGGTTTAAGTTTGTGCAGATGTTGGAAAGCTGGAGACACTCTCATGATGATTAAGTCAGATATAAAACCAAAGTGTCCTCCTCCTGTAATCACAGACATTGTACTATTTATTGCTCTCACTGCATATGATTTTTTATATGACTTATTTCATTAGTCTTTTATTAGAATTATTAGTCATAAAGATAATCTGAATTGTAAAAGGTTTGCCTTTACTTGTGTATATTCACAATAAAAACAAATATCTCTGCTTTTGTAAAATAAGCCTAAAGAAAAATAGGATGCCACTTTCTGCCGTCTGGGTTCATTTCGTGCAGCACAACTCAGCTACTTGTTGCGCAGTTTTTCTTTCATTTTCTTAATTTATAATTTAAGTAAAAATATATTTCTGGTGTAGATCTTTATTCATTATATTTATATAGGCCTATATATATAGCCTAGCTTTATTATGTTTTTCTGTTAGGGTTTTTAATGGGTCACAGACACTTATTTCTAATTTTACTAAATTCTAATTTAAAATAATCTTGTCAGTTAACGGTTAACAATTGGTTAAGGATCGTCAGTTAGGAAAAAATAACCGAAATCAACATCCCTAGTTAGTAATGTCACAGTGCAAAGAATATAGAAAAATAGTTACTGTATAATAAGTAGGCCAACGCTGTATATGTGTCCGAAAGACACCATTCTATCAATAGCATCAATAGCACTCACCTTAATCTGGCCCTGTCACTTTTGCCTATGATTAAATTTTATACTCATTATTTGTCTATAATGAAGAAATATATTCACTGGTCTCTTATCATAATGTTGTTTTACAAAATAATGAAAGCATTAAGCTACTTGATATTAGACTCTGCATTCAAAATTTTATCCTCAAAAAAAAAAAAAAAGGCAAAATATAGTCATTGTTATGTTTATAGTCCGATCCATTACACAAGGAAGGACACACTTTCAAGATAAAGGTATGCCTTTCCCTCAGACAGCTTCCTACGTGGTCAGGAAGTTAACATTGATTTAAAACTGTTAAAAAACATGTTTTTAATAAAAAAAAAAGTTAAAATAATGGTCTTTCACTACAGATATAATCTTACAGTTAGATAAATAGCATTATAAACCTGTACACACACACAAACACATGGATTTTGGATTTTCCTTAGTTGTCAGTTATAATCATCAAAATTAAATGAAATAAACATTTGAAATATATCAGTCTATGTGTAATGAATGAATATAATATACAAGTTTCACTTTTTGAATGGAATTAGTGAAATAAATCAACTTTTTGATGATATTTTAATTATGACCAGCACCTATATATATATATAAAGAACTACTACGACTCACTAACAAAAAAGATTCAGTACCATTTCTCAAAATATTACCATTATTACCCCTTATCATGATACCACATCACACTTTACTTTGGGTTTTTACATTCCTTGAGGGAATTCAGCAATGGCAATGTAATACTGCTTAATAGCACAGCTATTTATTAGCACAATATTATAATTATTGCACATGTATTTGATGCCCCAGGTTATGTTACTGTCCTAGTGCTGCAGTGGACTCGCAAACTATATAATGAAGCATTTCTGCAGCAATCATAGCATCGTAAATTTGGCAAATTTTCATTATACTGTTGTTTTATATTACCTTAGTATTAAAGTCCAAATAATAATAATACAAAAATAATAAAAACAGTGTGTAATGGGGTTTGTAATACAGCTGCTGAGGGAGTGACTGAAAACATTATATATTTTTATATTCTGACTGTCATAATCCACCATTTGTTTTCCCTCTTGAAAGCTGCGTAAACCTAATAGTGGGTTTATTTTCTTTTGCTGTTGGAGGAAATGGGAATGCAATAATTATATATGCAAATAATGCCCTGTATGACATATTAATAATTGTTCAAAAATCCAGCTGACACATGAAAAGGTTATTCTCTAGAAACCATAAATTATACTGTTTTTATACATTTAAGTTGACTACTTACAGAAACTTCATAACACTTTTTTATTAATTATTAGTTGAACTATTTGTGAGTCAGAGTGACTGAACGATCTCGGTATCAGTCACTGGATGATGATTTATCAGATGAGATCTCACTAAATGCTAAATAAACAACACAATGTGTCTCTTTTGTGATGGACTTTATCAACACCTTCTGTTCAAGTGAATGAAATTAAATTTAGATGAGACTTTCTAGACACAGAAAGAGAAACAGTGCAGTCTAAAGATTTTAGTATGGAAATACAGATATTCTTTAGTTTAACCATCACTTTAGGGCTAGAACATGACAAACATGACACTAGCAAAATGAATAGTGGATTTAGTCAGTGGTAATAGTATTAATGTCTGATTATTATGGTTTCCACAGAAAATGTTTTATTTGAATGTATCATTGTCCATAAAATAAACCAAACATTCAAAACCATAACATAACCCAAAACTAAAACATGTCGAGAGTGGGCCAATGAATACAACGTAAAACTAATTTGCGAGCTAAAATGGCATTAAATTCTGTTTTATTTTCACAATAAGCATGTTACAAATTAAAGAAAGATTATGACAACAATACTATTGTGTTATAAAACGTTGAGCTACCGTCCAAAATTGTATTTTTTTGAAAACTTACATTCGTCTTGTTATACGTCAGAGCACCACCAGAATGATTTTAAAACTAATATTAAAATTAAAGAGTAAAAACAGAGTTGTTTTAAAGTATGTCACTCATCGTCACTAAGCTGTTGTCTCCCTCTAGAGGTGAATAAAGAAAAATACAATTTCCTCTCCCTTACGAAAATTAACTATGCTTTTACTTAAAAAAAAGAAAAAAAAAAAAAGAAAAACATTAAATTAAATCAAAAAGAAAAGAGAAAAAGATATTAAAGAAATAATAATAATAATAATAAAAAACCTTGGTTACTGTAGTTAAACCATGGTAACTACAAAGTGATCATGGTTTTGCTACACTAAGCATAGTTTAACCATGGTATTTGAAGTAAAACTGTGGTTATACAATGGTAATTAATAAAAAAAAAAAAATAATAAAAAAAAAAAAAAAACGGTGACCATTAAGACCAGTCAGAGTTTAAAAGGCAAAGCACATATTTTACAACTTGGTCAAGTATTTGTCTTTTTTAAGTTGTGTTTTAGTAAATTAACTTAGACTTTAATTTTTTAAGTTTGAAGAGTTTAAAACCCCTAAAGCAATTAAAAAGACCTGATAATATACAAAGCATGATGTGACAAAGAAAAAGACTGATGAATTTTTTCCCCCCATTGGATATGCTCAATTATGTTTGTATGTAGATTACTTTATGTGAGTGAGAAACAGAAAGCAAACTGAAGAGGGAGACATAATACAAGTTCCTTTTCCTCCTTATCTGTTTCTACATCTTAATAATGGCAGTGAAATTCATCTTCATAGACTTTATGAACCAGTTTCCGCTTCAACTTCCCTCCATGAATGAGGCTGATGTTACGGCTGTATCTTTGTATTTTTCCTTAACTGTATCTTGATGTTACTTGACAGTCCACGACTGACCAGCTCTTGTTTTATCTGAAACAAAGATGGATAAACGGATCAAAATGCATTTTATTTCTACTGAATAAAACATTCAATGCTCCACTGACTTACTTTCAGCAAAACAGCCTCAATGTTTTCACTCTGTGTTAGGTCTGAAAATGATGTAAGTCTCATTTGAACTCCTATGATGGTTTCTAAAGTGACACACAGACACAATAACCCATTATAACATGATATCAGCAAACCGACACGTAATCTTGATTAAAATCTTACCTAATCCACTGTTTGCAGTGAAAGCCCAGCGACCAGGAACGTTTACATTACTCGTGTTCTTCAGGTTTTGGTAGTTGCCATTAATTGAATCAGGAATTACAAAGTGGTTTATGGAGTTTATTGTGTCGTACCCAGCCTGTTGAAACCATGAAAAACTAATTAAATGAACACAAATGGAGCCGATATAGAATAATATTTAAATCCTGTGATGTTTCTTTTACCTCCACTTGATCATAAATCACAGCGCAGTCACCGTAATTTATCAGAAAGAAAGAAAGATTTCCATCTGAAATTAAAACCGTTTGAAACGTGATTGCCTGAAACAATAAGAAAATATCATCATGAATCATAGTCTATACGGTCTATACTGTGACCTTATGCTAGGTTGTTTTTTTACTTACCTGTGCTGAGTGACGAATAAATGAATTCATATCCGTTGTTGCAACATAATCCCAAGTGACGACAAACACCCAAGAAGCAGTGAAGTTCATCTGAGGGTAATACTGGTTTATATCCTGAGTGGCACGAGTGAGAACACTTCCATTTGTGTACTCCTGATACGAGAACATGCCCATCCAACCAATGTCATCAAGGTCACTCCAGAACGGAGCAATGAAGTCTTCAGTTCCTCTGGTGGGAGTATAGTTAGGTCCAGATGCTGGTTCAGGTTGGTTGAACGTAAGGAGTCCGTTATAATGAACCTGTTATATGAGAAATCAGGTCAAATCCACTAGAAAAGGATTGCTCATCACAAAATTTGCATAACTGTAGATTGACAGTGGAAATTAATTCTCACATATAAGCTGTTGTATGTGCGGCCAAAGAATGTATATGGAGTGGATAAGGCAACAGATTCATAGCTTTCATCGCCTGTAAGAAAATGTTCTGTGTCTCCTGCTGCTGAGCGAAATGGATAGAATATAGCCGGTGCTGCCAGAATACAAATGAAGATGTGAGCAGTTTTTACAAGAGAGCTCATGATTAAGGACATAAACATAACATTAACTCAATAAGGTCAATAATTACCTGTCCATGGCTCTGCAGCTGTTTGTGCAATGGCTAAAAAAGATTTAAATTATAAAAGTTTTTCTTCTACAGTACTTTGCATAAGTGTATGATGGGTCTTGCATCATTTGCAGCATTATTACCTGACGTGGTTGCACTTTCTGAAATAACAAACACATGATATGCATTAAATACCTCATGAAATTGGGGCAAGATATTTATTGGTTTCTGAGGCTTTCATTACTGGTAGCATCATTACCTGTTGGCACTACGGTGCTCGCAGGGGCTGAAATGAATGAACACAAATACAAACACTATTAAATACCCCATGAACTTGAGTGCAGTTTTCTGTCCTGATGGAGATGCTCACTGATTTCAGAGTTCATATTGGGTTTGTTCAGCTGACACCACAGTAAACATTTTTAAAAACAGATCTGGTTCTAATTCAAAGGTCTATAATTACCTGCTACAGTTGCAGTTTGTGCCCCGGCTGTTAAAAGAAGAAATAAATGATTCAATTCAAAAACACAAATGTGTATATTTTCATCGGTTACCAAGCAGTAAATAAAACCTTACTGAGTGACAGGAGTGATATGAACACCAGCAGATGCTGTGAAATTCTCATGATGAAGTCAAAAATAAAACCAGGTTTTATAAGAATCCGTCTGCAAACAGAGAGAGCGGTTTTATTCTCACTGAAAAAATGCAGTTAAACGGGTCTTATTCTAATTAAATGTAGTTATTATTATTAATATTACATTTGAGATATTTCCAACTACGGTTTTGAAAAAGCTTATATTCAATATGAAATCACATTATACTGGGCAGCTTTATGTGCTTAGCTTAAAATGTATTACAGTGGACAGTGTGTAGCTAGATACAGTACATGAGGTTTCTACAATACAGTATTTACTATTGAAAATAAGAATATTAATATGTACCCTGTATATACCCTGTACATGTACTGTATATAAGCTCTATGGACTATCTAACCAGAATCCCAAAGGTTCTTTTATTATTCAAAGACTTTTTTCTTTAGAATACTTTCATGTATTAATATGCCTAGTGAATAAACACTATGTTTAACCTTGACAGCAGAAAATTAAAATTCTTATGATTGTTTTGCACAACAACAAAAAACACCTGAGGATCCAGTTTATCAAACTTAATATTAAAGAGATTTTTCTTACCTCTGCTTCTCAACCTCTTGTACCTGATGTGGGTTAAATTACTATCCAGCAAGAGTGCACTGACTTTTAAATGTGTCCCTGCCCTGTTTCCACAACAGAGCATCTCCTCAAAAGAAAATATGTTTTCTTTGGAACACTGCCAGTAATTATTACAAAAGCATTCAAACAATGGGACTTAATATATAATGCTTATAATTTAGGTTTTACCATTAAAAAGACTTTATCACAAGCTTTCATTAGTAAAACAATTGTAATATTAGTTATATATTAGTATAAATATTACTTATAATTAGTAATATATTTATTAATTATGAGAACATTTATATCAGTAGAGAGTGACTACATTCACAAAGAATGTACAGAATGAGTATCAGACTAATTATATATGAACTGACACTTGAATAGGTTTCTATAAAAACCACATGCTACTTAAATAACACTGTATTTTTACAAATGCAATTATTTCATTAGTTAAGTGAATTACTGGTCAGAAACTGAATCATTGCAATACATTGACAAAATGTCATAATCTGCCAAATAATGCCAAAAAATAAAACAAAAACCCTGCTCTGACAGATTTATTTCCACTTGTTCAGAATTTAAAAAGAGATTACAATCAATTCCTGTTCAACTGAATTAATAAGATCAAGAAAAGAAAAAAATAAGGAAATAAGCTAATTTAATTGTTTTATTATTATTTTTAATGTAATTTAAGCACTTAAAAAAAAAAATTAACTTGAAAATTATTACATAATTGCTTGTATTTCTAAATGAACTGTGCACTAAACAGATAAAAGTGGACATTGGAAACATTTATACTCAAAGTGGATTATTGGAATTTTATTGAGATTAAAATGGTAACCAGCGATACAAAAAAAAAAAAAAAAAACGTAAATGCATACTAAGATTGGCATATCTGAACAGGTAGTTTCCTCATGTATTTTTGTTAATATCTACTTTATAACTATTATGTAATCTTCCACTTATTAGCCCATATACAGTATTAAGATGCATTTAAATCTTTCAGAATGAGGTTTATGATATTGTGGTACTGAGTGATGATTAGGTTATTTCTTGTTAAGCTTCATGTCTATTTTTTTAAAACATATTTACAAAGATGTTTAAACATTTTACATTCTGTTTTGTAATCTACTTCTGAATGTTCTCATGGCTGAGACCAATAAGAAAAAAAACATACCATTACATACTTTTGCTTTTGCTTTGAAAACAAAAGAATGGTTAGATAACAAGTGATAACACAAAGAAGAATGAGACAAAGAGAAGAGGAGGATCAAAGATAATTGCTGAAGAGTATATGATTGCTGGATTTATACATAAAGACTGCTTCTTCCTGTTGAGTGACATTTCCATTTTCAGAACACACTGGTTTCCAAGAAACAGATATACATTATACAACATTAAATGCAGTTCTTAACCTGACAGTAGATGCAGAAGAAATAGTTCACCTAAAACCAGAGTCCAGAGAAATTAGGAATACATGCGTTGGTTGTTGTTGGTTATGAATCAGGTCACTGCTGCCAAAATTACATTTGATGAACAGTCCATTTGTGCTAAAATCTTTCAGATTAGGTTTGTTATAGCATCTGATATCAACTAATTCATTGAAAATATTTGAATTAAAACATATACTTTTCTAAATGGATATTGTCAGATAAATATGAAAGCTTATAAGTGTAAGTAACCTGGGCTGGATGTCAGTATATTATACATCTTAACCACTATACTGTGCCTAATATAAGACCACTTTAACTCTTTTGTGCTGTTTGTTTGGGGAATACGCTCATGCTGTTCGGGCCGAAAAACAAAATGTGATGTTAAAGATTTTTAAAAAACAAATGTATTTTATCAGTTTATTAATGATTTTACTCTACATTTGTGCAGTTTTTTTGGAGGATTTAATGTATTTTGTTTACATTAATATAAATAAATTAAAACATAAAAAAAAAAAAAAAACACTTTATGAAAGACCCACATTTCTAATTTTAATTCATGGTAATAACATGGCCAGTGTACCACAACATAATGGGAAATAGTTTCCATGTAATTGAAATCAAACACTTATAAAATTAGAAAAATATGAAATTTCAGCTACAGTAGATAATTACTTAATTACTTATTTGTCAGGTCAACATAAGTATAGATCCTTTCAAAAGTTTTTTTTTATTTTTTTTTATTTAGATTTATGTATAGAGATTATGATATCATTATTGTAATAATAAAAAATGACTATTTGTCAAAGTTTAGCAGTTTTTTTGTACTGAAGTATCATTTTGTTTGGGTTATTTTAATGGGTTCTTCAAAACCACATTAATCTCAGTCTTCACATGATCAGTTAGATATTTGCTGTCATGTGCTAAGTGAACTGAACTGCTTTATTTCTTTTCCTGAAGCAGACTGATATTACGGCTTTATCTTTTGCAGTTTTCTTAATTTCAGCTCGATGCTGTTTGGCAGACCGTACTTGACCAGCTCCTGTTTTATCTGAAACACAGATGGACAAACAGATCAGACTTTCCCCATGTTGTCCATTAGCACCACATTTTGTATGAATAGTCATGTTTGTGTCGTACTTGCTGTAAAACGATCTGAATGTTTCCAGTATCTGATAGGTCAGAAAATGAGGTAAGTTTTACTTGAAGTCCAGTGATGTACTCTGAAGGGAAACACAAATATACACAGACTGCTGAATTCTTTGTTGAATGTGTATATATTGTACATACGTATGTGTTGGTTTCTAGTACAGCCAAACAAAACAAGTTATATGTGGGTGAAATCAAGTTTGACTTGTTTGCTGTGTTGGGACACGTCATAACATTGGTTTGTAAAATACAGTGGCTGAGAGAGCTCGATGCCCTTAAGAAACTTAAGCATATGCAAATAGAAAAAGTAGGCTACCAGCAAATTAGGAGAACATCTTCATCAGTTTGACAACACATGTGCTGCAAATACCTACAGAAATGTTTCAAGAGGACCCCAACAACCCTTACAAAAAAATAACCATGGTTTTAGTATAGTAACTTTTTTTGGCATATTGATTACCATTTGTATAACCACAGTAAACACCATGGTTAAACTGTGGATAGTGTAGCTAAACCATGTTTAATTTGTGGTTACCTTAGTTTAATTGTAGTAACTATGTTATATATATGGTTCATTTTTGTAGTAAACTTTTTTTTTTCACCAGGGAAGTTGTCAAAATGAGCTAGCCAGCATACATAACTTTTCACAGTTACAGTAATTATGTATTTCATCAGCTTATTTAGGCTAATGATATCTAAAAAGACCAGAATGTTAAAATAAACAAAAATCTCACATTTGAGAGCAGAAATTGATAAACGTGTCCAGGCCAGGTTTGCCATTTGTTGCTCTCCCATTAAACATTTCCATTGTGGTCTGTGCAAACATCATATTGTGTTGTGAGTATTTGCAGCGTGTTTCTGTGTTTGGTTTCGTTGTGAGTATTTTCAGTGCATGTGCTGTCAAAATGATGAAGATGTTTTCTTAATTTGTGTTTTTTTTTTCTCTATTTGAATAGGTTTTTTTTTTTTTTTAGCACATTGTGCTCTCTCGGCCACCATAGTAAAATAATTTCTGGGTATAGCACATTGTGATGAACAAACTGATGGTAATATTACCATTGTTTGACATTGATCCACTGTCCACCCTGAAGACCCATCGACCGGGAACATTAACATTACTGGAGTTCCTGAGGTTTGAGATGAAGCTGCCATTGATTGATTCAGGAATCACAAAGTAGTGTGTGGAGCTTATCGTGTCATAACCAGCCTGAAAGTGTGTAAAACACTATTCATATAAACAGGATTTATAGAGAACAAACTTTTATACAGTAGTGAATAGTAACATTTTGTTCTCAATGCAGAAAACAAGTTTCTTTCACCTGCACTGGATGTCCTGTCACAGCAATGTCACCATAATTCATCAGAATAAATGAAAAATCACTGCCTGAAATCAAAACAACTTGAAACGATGTTTCCTGTAATATTGAAAAAGATAATAATTTTAAACTTAGTGCTCACTATTTATGAGCATTATTACACAGCTCTCTGGAATGATTCTGATTGGTCAGTCGTGACATTCTAAGGTTTGTCGTTCCCTGATAACAACCGTCATTATGATCAACGCTGAATAACACACCAATAATTCAGGTATTTGAGGCAGAGCTTATTTCATATCTCATACACACCACCAAACTGTGTCTAGTTTTAATCATCAGTTACTGCTATTATCTTGTGTTTAAGTTAGAAACTTTATTTTTATTGTAAATTGAAACAGGAGGACTTTAGTATTAATAGTAGGCCTGCAGTATTATTGTTGAGGTGTTCGGTTTGTTGCCAGAGAGATTGTTGTACACTAATAAATTTAAGGATTTATTTTTATTTTATTTTTAAATAACATTTTATTTCTTTGTCTTTATTATTGTGGTGAAAAGCTGCATAATTTGTAATGGGATTGTGCATTATGCCTTAAATGTCCATCTTGTCTGAACTTGTCTAAGGTTAAAGCCATTTTTTTGTGGAAGCTTTGCATTTAAATAGGTGCTAAAATGTTTAAATCAATTTTCCATGTCTAAATATTTACTTATGTGGCACATAGCCATGTTATACGTTGGATAATGTACATAAAGCATTTTGAAATTGCATTGTGGATTAAGTAAAAGCATTCACATTTTGGAATAATATCAAACTTACTGTACTGGTCAAAGCATAGTAAGCGACTTTATCCCACGTTGCAACAAACACCCAAGAGGCAATGAAGTTCAGGTTTGGGAAATGTGTGTTTATATCCAGAGTGGCACGTGTGAGAACATTTCCGCTGGTGTACTGATGATATGAAACTACACCTCTCTGACGGTTGTCAAGATCAGTCCAGAGACCAGCAATTACATCTTGACTTCTTCTAGCAGGGAATGAGTAGGGGACATATTCATTTGAAGCTTGGTTAAATGTGAGGTATCCATTATTATTAACCTGAAACATGAGAAATATTGTCAAAATCACTGATCACAGACGAGTTTATAAAGAATTGACCACACATTTAGACTCAGAATCAAGATGGAATCAAATTCTTACATAAATCTGCTGGTATGTGCGGCCAAAGAATGCAAATGGATTCAACAGCTGAATAACAGAGGAGCTTCCATCTTCAACAGCAGTATTGTTTGTGTCTCCTGCTGCTGAGCCGAATGGATAAAATATTGCTGGTGCTGCCAAGAGAATAAATAAAAAATATTTGTATTTTCATACCGATTTATGAGGCTCATTTTTGATGACGATGACCTTTGGGGCAGTGGATGTGACAGTACATTTTTTAACCACTTTAACCTTTAATAAATATAAAGAAAATATATAAATACAGAACCTGTACATTACGCCTATCAATCTGTATGGTTATTTACATTTATCTGACGCTTTTATCCAAAGCGACTTACAATTGCTATATATGTCAGAGGTCACATGCCCCTGGAGCAACTAGGGGTTAAGTGTCTTGCTCAGGGACACATTGGTGTCTCACAGTGGATTCAAACCCGGGTCTCTCACACCAAAGCCATGTGTCTTATGCACTGCGCCAACACCACCCGCATTGGTTAGGAATCATAAGTTATTCTGAATCTGTTCCTCCTGCTTTAGTGCAAATTAAATTGACAACAGATGCACTGGAGAGGCAACAAGCCGACAGCCCCCAAAAATGTATTGGTTTTGTATATAGTGGCCACTTACTGCTCTTTCCTTATCCTTCCTGACTGATTTGTCTCTAGTTTTGTTTGGGTCTTTGTGACTATTTGTAGTATTAGGCAGTACCTACAACCAAAATCGGGTTGCATAGGTAGTCCATCCATACGTGCCATCGTAATGAGGTTTGATGTGTCTCCCGAGTTTCAAGAGCATGGAGGAGAAATTCTCAGAGTCCTTGTCAGACCCAATGTTGGTGCAGTGGGCCCTGGGTTCTTCAATGTGCATGACAATCCCTGGCCCCATGTGTAGGCAGTTTCTGGATTAAAAATGCATTGATGCCCATGACTGGTCCTCAAGTTTCCAAAACCTGAATCCAAATGAGCACCTCTGGGATGTTATGTATCAAAGCATCCATAAGTATCACCACAAACTGTCCAGGAGCTCCCTGATGCACTGATCCAGGTCTGGAGATCTCCAGGACACCATAAGCCTTTTCATTTCATCTGGAGCAGGCCTAGACATGGTCGGAAGTGCATTCAGGTATATGGGGGCCATACACACTACTGACTTACATTATGAGTTGCTTTGATGAAAATAGATTTTCGGTGTGACTTTGAATCTAGTCCTCAATATGTTGATTATTTTGGATTCCATTGACCATTATTCCATCATTTTGTTCTCAAAAATGACACAGTGTTTATAAGTAAAATCACAAACACAAGACATGAGAAACAAACAAACAAACCCCTTCTAAATAACACTGATTTTCATGATACATTCTGTCCTACTTTCAGCAGTCAATAGAACTGTAGAGGGTATAGTAGACTACATTTACCTGCCAAGGACGGCTCTGGAGTGACAGTATGATTATTGATGCTGATGTTCCTTACATCTGTAAAAAAAGAACATTAATTATTATAAACTCACGGTACGGATTATATATGGATATGGTTTGAGTAACAGATCTGATTATGTTTCGGATCTACAAAAAAAGAAAAGACAAAAAAACACCTTACTTCAAGTAATTATATACCACAGCAAAATGTACTAGCTTAACTAATACAGACAGTAATAAAACAAGAACAATTACACAAATTAAAAGCATTGATCAATACAAAAAAAGAAAAGAAAAAAGAAAAGAAAAAAGAAAAGAAAACAGTTACAAATACTGGTATTCAGGTGCAGAATAAGTGTAAAAAGAACACAATAGTGCTCACTAGGGCTGTGTATTGCCAAGAATCTGGCGATAGGATACAGGGGTTGCAATACTATGTGTTGTGAATCAATGCACAAGTTAAATACAGATTAATCTGTGTCTGAATCATGTCTCTCTCTCTCTCTCTCTCTCTCTGCATGTGCACGTTTATGTTGCATGCGGCAGCGGCTGAGCGCACAGAATACAGTGCACGAGTTAAAACTGCTTGAATGTGTAAACTGGCAAGACAAATGCCAAATGCTAAATATGCTTACCTGCACAGTATGCCAAAAAGCAGTTAACTGGCCTGACAAACTCATAGACATAATACCCTCCTGGGCAGGCTTTCACTTTAATAGGATTCGACTGGAAACCACAGCAGTTATCCCACCAGTGACCGCAGACACTTCGGGTCACCACCCCATCCTCAATTCTTGGGTGTTGACCGTTCAGCCACAGGGGGGCATGAGTTCCACAGCTTAACTGATCAACACATGTGTCAGGCATCTGAACACTCTGACCCCGAATGAAGAGACGGTACCAGCCGCTCCAGCTGACATAAGTGTCACACAGTAATTTAGAGGTGTATCGAGCATAATATGATGATTGTAATTGATTGTCGGTGGCTCTCCGTAAATCATCCAGCACAGTGTAGTTATAGCAGGGATCATAGGGGAGGGCTGTGAAAAAATAAATAAATAAAATAATTACAAAAAATTAATAGTTGAATTGATTATTCACATGTAAAGGAGGTGGAGTTCCCATAATATTTCTTTACCATTTTTAATGGATCACAATAAGCCAAACGTACCATTGCAAATCTTATAAAGGAATAAACTAAAGTGCCCAAATTATGCTATTTTAAAAGTTTCAAATTTTGCTTTAGAGGTCTTCAATAATAGGTGTAAATGCATCCAAGGTCAAAAAACTTTAGTTATCTCATAATATCGTGTCTGAAACGGTTTAATCAAGCATCCAGTCTTTTTAAACTCCTCCTTTCCAAGAGCCTACTGTGCTCTGATTGGTCAGATGGCTCAGTCTTTTGTGACTGGTCGACCACTTAGAGCAGATCTGAATTTCTTTTTTTTTTCTTGATCATAAAATTAAAGGGGTCATATGATGTTTTTTTTTTTAGGATCATTATTTTGTGTATTTGGTGTAACAGAATATGTTGACATGCTTTAATGTACATTATTTCCTCTTTTTATTAGGTCCTCTAAGCCCCGCCGCTCTCAGATCCGTCGTTTTCTAAAAAGTCCCCTTCTGACAAGCATTGTGACCCAGTGCATTGTGATTAGCCTAACACTGCAAGCACTCGTCTGAATAATCGCAAGCTTCATCTTTCAAAATAAATGTAAAGACAGTTAATTATGCCCTTAGATTTACCATCATTTGAAGCCTGAAAGGGGAATAGAGTCGCATGTCAGACGCAGTGATGAAGCTCGTATGTGTTTGCAGTACACAAGCCATGGACGGTTAAGACAGCTGACCCCACTGTGTGACCATCTCTCTTTCTCTCTCGCTCTCTCTCTCTCTCTCTCACACACACACACAACACGCAAAACTCTGCATTTGAACATTCACTAGC
Organism: Carassius auratus; assembly: GCF_003368295.1. Taxonomy (NCBI): domain Eukaryota; kingdom Metazoa; phylum Chordata; class Actinopteri; order Cypriniformes; family Cyprinidae; genus Carassius; species Carassius auratus. Next base: position 74,640 of record NW_020526884.1, read on the forward strand.
AAATACTTAAATTAATAACAAAACATACTTACAGTAAGTTACAGTACAGACCAAAAGTTTGGACACACCTTCTCATTCAAAGAGTTTAAAATACTGAAAATATGTCATATTGTAGGTTCTTCAAAGTAGCCACATTTTGCTTTGATTACTGCTTTGCACACTCTTGGCATTCTCTTGATGAGCTTCAAGAGGTAGTCATCTTGAAGGAGTTCCCCGAGAGATGCTTAGCACTTGTTGGCCCTTTTGCCTTCTGTCTGCGGTCCAGCTCACCCCTAAACCATCTGGATTGGGTTCCGGTCCGGTGACTGTGGAGGCCAGGTCATCTGACGCAGCACCCCATCACTCTCCTTCTTGCTCAAATAGCCCTTGATGCCTTCAGTGTGACTCTACAATTTTGATAGTCATGAAAATAAAAAAAACTCTTTGAATGAGAAGGTGTGTCCAAACTTTTGGTCTGTACTGTAGCTTATTCTGAAGCGCCAGATTATCATAGCAAAGTCAGAATGACCTCCTCTCCTTTGTTCAGGTAACGGTCATACATAAAATGTGTTGCTGTTCTGTTGCAAGTAATTAAAAAAATTCCTAAATGCATCTACTTTAATTGAAATGGCATCATATGACTGCTTTAAAATATAAAATTAATTTAAATTTACCACTATACCTTATTTCTGCATCTGATTTAAAGATTCATAACTGACAAAATATCTATTTTTATCAATCCATTCAAATTTTGCGTTAATATCACTAACAGCTTTAACTTGTCAGTGCTGGCAATATGACCTTGATAAGCAGCTTGTGTGTAATACACAGTTTAAATAACAACATGAAGAAAGAAGACAGACTATTGCAAATTCTGTTTCATGTTGACATTAATTTATAAAACATTTATATGATACATAAAAAAGTGGCAGAGGTTTTTCTTGGGTTTGTTTAGTTCAGACCACAGATCTGATTCTAACACAAAGGTCCATAATTACCTGCTAGTGTTGTTGAAGGTGCCGTCAGTGAAGATGTTGTAGTGGGTGTTGTTGTAAGTGTTGTTAGTGCAGATGTTGTTGGTGCAGATGTTGTCGTTGCAGGTGTTGTTGTTGGTATTGGTAGAGAGGTTGTTGTTGTCTCAGGTGCTGTTATTGTTTGTGCAGTTGTTGATTGTGACATGTCTGTTAAAGAGAAAGATAGATTATTAAATTCAGAAAGAAAAAAAATACTGAAATGTTTTTATTTTTACAAACACATTAAAACTGAAAATCAATCAGGAACAAATTGCCTTACTGAGTGATAGGACTGATATGAGCACCAGCAGATGTGAAACCAGCGATAGTCTCATGATGATGAAGTCAGGAAAAACCAGAATGTAGGTCAGAATAAACAGAGACTAAGCCTTTCAAATCCAATTTTTTTGAAGGCAGATTAGCACCACCTGGTGAGAGCAAAGAAACAAAAACCTGTACCTTCATGATGTATCCACTAGATGCTTGATAAGCACTATAGAGAATCCTGTGAATTCTATAATTAGATAATTGCTTAATTCTATTAGGTTATGGATTTGAAAGTTTATTTAGACATTCTCAAGGACCATTTTTATTACTATAGTCAAATCTAAACACAATGCATTCTGTTACACATAACATTAAAATTCAATAATATATATATATATTTTTTACAAAAAATAAATAATACTATATCAGAGCTTAATCCCTATGGGTATGATCTGATTTCAACCTCTTATATCTGATTTCAGACTCATAGTTATAGCCATACCAAGTCAGTAAATTATAATTGTGTTTGTGTGCGTTTTATTTTATCTATTTTATCAAAATTATCTATCAAATACTGAAATAAATAAAAATAAAATTTTTTTTCCATAAATGTTATCATTTGTCGCGCCTGTGAATTTGTGGGTGTTCACCCAATCAGTTAGCGTAAAATTTGCAGTTGTGTGATAGAAAATGATTGAAAAATGATAGAATTATAGATATAATGAAATAAAAATAGACTTTTAAAAAACTTGTACTGACATGGGAGTGAACACTTTGCCTCAGTCAGTGTTTTCAGTCGGTGTTTAAAGTCATTTAGTGTGTGGTGTCTTAAGAATTTAAGAACAGCTGTTGCCAGTTGTACTCACACTTTTTTTTTTGTTGTTTGCGACTGATACCAGCGACTAACTGCACCTGTTTCTGAAAACATAGGCCTATTAATTTACAACAAAAATCACAATACATTTCAATCTATATCTAATATATTTCAGGAAATATGATATGGAAATACTTCCCTGAATTAGGCAATCTTTATATATTTATTGTAGAATGAAGAATGGAAAATGTAATTAGACTATACAAATAAATGACTTGTTTTGGAATAAATTAAGCAGTATTTAATATTTGGTCTAACTGCTACTCAGTTTTTGTATGTAGACAGGTTGAAGATACAGTTCTCTAGTCTGTCGATGTATTGTACTGTACTGTACTGTTGTATGATCGAATTGTATTCTAACTAAGACATAGTGACCTCTCATGAGGGAATCTTTCTACACAGCTTCTAACTTTAAAATTTGAGTGAACTATTGTAATCTACAACTGTATTCATTATGGCTGTCATTTTTAACCGCAAAGACTACAAGTGTGACTATTTTTAAAGACCACTTAGCTTTATTGAATCATGCCCAAAAATGTTATGTGTGTACATATACCAAGTATCATGAAAGACATGTTGGAAAGTGTTCAAATACACAAAATATGCTGGAAAACCAAAGAATTAGTAGAACCTGAAGGATTTTTCAGAAGAACAGCATGCAGTTTAACTGTTCAGGACAAACAAGGGACTCATGTACAACTTTGTTCATTCAGGTGCAGGAGGACGCAAAGGAGTACTCAGTACCACATCTTGTGTTTGGATGCTTTAAACTTTTTTGAATGTTTTAATTGGCAAGGCGTAAAAACACGGGCAAATGATAAGCTTTCATGGTGATGCGCAGCATTGGTCTGGCAACTGTCCTGAGCATCTTTAAAGGCTGCATGGCCTCAGCCAATCAGTTGAGATCACCGGGATTAAACTGCTTCTCAGCAGTTTAAACCTATAATCATCACCACCTTTCTCCCCACTAGCGATGGCCCAGCTGGAGCGGCTTGATTATTAAGTGTTCCGTGCACCAAGAGGAAATTGTTGATGCTCAACTCCGCTCACATACTATTCCGGACACCACCACACAAATGTGGCTTTTTGTTAATGACTGTCCTTCTACAGACTTTATCAATGAATAACAGCTCACTACCAGTTACAAAAGACACTGTAACAGTCTGTCACAGCCATTTCTGAAATATGTTACGTTACGCAAAAAATTCAGTAGGCGGGACATGCTTTGAAATGGCAACATTAATTGGTTTAATTGCATATGAGTGACAATTAACTATATCCAAAGAACAATGGGGCTAGTATCTCTGTATACCCTGACTAGTGGACTAGTATAGGGGATGTTATGATTCTAAGCATTGATTTTATACCTTACAGTATATGTGCCTTTTACACTTTTTTTTTTTTTTTTCTATTCGCACTGCAGACTTATGTCCAGTTAAGTGCACAGTACCCAAATCTAAATTCACTGACTGTAATTTGCTTTATAGCTTACATAAGGTAAGGAAAATTTGAATAATTTGAGTTATTGAATAAAATTTATTTTTTTATATTGATATTAATATTCTCTTGTAAAACATTGTTATAATGATTTTAATGTCTCTTATCCTCGGTCTCTTTTTACATGGCCAGTTTTTGTTTTTAATTTGAGATATCTCAGATTAGAATTATGCTTGGTACAAAATAAATGGATATCTTATTCACGATTTCTACTAGACAAAACCCATTTGTGCTCCACCTGGGTCTTCCTTGTTACCCTCTGTGTTTGCATTAGTTTTTCTAAGCATTTCCTTCTATCATTGTTATCCTTGTCTTGTCTTGGATGTCATTGTTTGCTGGTGTTAGGCCCTGTCTGTGTTGACTATGCTCTGTTTAATAAAGTCTGAACATGGATCTCCTGCTCTGTTGTCACACCATCACGAACAATAAATCTATGTTTTCATTGCACAATTTTTGGTTCAGTCGGACTGAATCAATTCCGATTGATGAATCTGACTGTAGTGTTTACTTGAACGCCAAATTAATTAATCGGGTTGATGTCTGTGTTTATGTCCAAACCTTCAAATCGGAATTGTTTTTTTATAATATTTTTATAATATTTATCTCACACACACACACACAAAAAAACTCCCCGTGGCCAAAACAAGTTGCCTGTGGACAATTATCCAAAACAAGGTTGTTCTGCTCTACTTCACACAGTTGCCAAGTGAAAGGAGAATTTTATAATGACAGGACACTTGAGACTTAGTTCCACCCATCATACAACTACATTATTTCTGCATCATTGCACCTGAGCAGTCCTTTCAGTTTCGTGGTTCAATCTGATCAAGTGTTTACATGCACTCTCAATCGTATTAGAAGAGGAATAAACCACCCCCTTCAATACCATCAAAATGTAATTCTGAACTAGCTCAAGCGGATCGATTTAGGTGTTTACATGAAAGCTTTTCAATAATGATAACAAATGAATAAATTGGTTGCATGTAAAGGTAGCGACAAGATCGCTTTGCATAAGGAAAACCCAGAAATTTAAAGAGACTCAATTACTGAATTGAATTTAAGGATTGAATCAGTTTTTAGATCAGTTTGTGAACAGAATCAATGATTCACTGAAAAGTTCTCACTCAAAAAACTATTTTTTTCACAAATGACTTGACCACGTTGATTATATCATGATAATATAACATGCAAGATTTTTAGTCAATCACAATATACATTTTAATTTATTCACCACAGAAAATTATCCAAAGACCGAAAATGATCAAATTGCCCTGACTGATTTAATGGTGTTTTGTGTCCTTTTTTAAAAGCCTAAATCTTTTCAAATGAAACCAGTGAACAATGGTGATGTGTAATCTTTAATCACTGGGATATTTGCTGTAAGACATTTTACAAATAAACCGGTTGTTGCATTGCTGCCTTCTGTTAAACTGCTTATAGTTGAACTCATTTCATGACTGATGAACTTGACAATTATTGAATTGAACTAAATCAACACTAAACTAAGCTGAACTGAGCTGAACAATCACACTACAGTCTTATTAGAGTTTATATACAGCACAAGTTTCCATCACTGTTTTTGCTTTTCTCATGTTTGTAACTGAAATAATAAGAAATAAAGGTGGTTTGACATATAGTCAAACAATATTATTTTTTATTAAGTTACAAATTTAGATTCCCATTTTAAAAATGATTAAGTGATTTTACAGACAGAAATAAGAAGGAAGAATCATGCAATAAGATGGAATATGACATTGATGCATTTGGCAGACACTTTTAATCACATAAACTGCATTCAAACTTTAGGCTACTGTACATCAAGACAAGTATGTGCATGCTTATAAGATATAGTTCTAATGTAGGTAAATGAGAAAAACAGTTTTACTTACAATAAAGTGTAAACTTCTGCAGTTGACAGTTGATATTTGATTGATATGTAAAGAAAAAGGAGGTTCAGTGATGAATACCAATGCACCTCTTCTATGATAATTTTATGTGGTTTTGCGTCCTTTGTAATCCTTTAAATGAAACCACCATGATGAAAACTGAAGCTATTACATCATCAGTCGTTAGGGACATTTGTTGTCAGATGCTAAACAAACTGGTTTTACTTCTTTTCCTGAAAGAAGATGAAATTACAGCTTTATCTTTTGCAGTTTTCTTAACTTCAGCTCGATGCTGTTTGGCAGACCGTACTTGACCAGCTCCTGCTTGATCTGAAACACAAATGGACAAACAGATCAAACTTTCCCCATGTGGTCTATTTGAACCGTATTCTGTTTAAATATTCATAGTAAGTTTAAGTGTGACGTACTTGCTGTAAAACTATTTCAGTGCTGCCACTCTGTGTCAAGTCCAAAAATGAGGAAAGTCTAATTTGTAATCCAATGACATGGTCTAGAAGGAAACACACAGGAACACCTAAAATGTTTGTCTGTGTTTTTTTTCACACTAACCATACAAACACTGTAAAGGATGATAGGAAATTTATCATAACATTATCTATAGATAAGGCTTTTACTTTTACTGTTTCCTAGTCCACCGTCCACCCTGAAGACCCATCGACCGGGAACATCAACATTACTGGAGTTCCTGAGGTTTGAGATGAAGCTGCCATTGATTGATCCAGGAATCACAAAGTAGTGTGTGGAGTTTATCGTGTCATAACCAGCCTGAAAGTGTGTAGAACATTATTCATATAAACAGTATATATAGAGAATATTAACTTTTATACAGTAGTGAATAGTAAAATTTTGTTCCCATTACAAAAAACAAGTTTCTTTCACCTGCACTGGATGTCCTGTCACAGCAATGTCACCATAATTCATCAGAATAAATGAAAAATTACCACCTGAAATTAAAACCACTTGAAACGATGTTTCCTGCAAAAATTAAAAGATAAACACTTTAAGCTTATCAATCTATTGTTGTTTTCTTGGTTGCTGTCTTTATGGTCTACTGTATTCATTTGACCAAGTATTCAGAAAATGAATCATGAATAAAGTAAAAACTGTTATAGTTATGAAGAGCATCAATCTTACTGTGTTGATTAAGTTGAAGTAAGCAACTTTATTCCACGTTGCAACTAAGACCCAAGAAGCAATGAAGTTCAGATTTGGGAACTGTGTGTTTATATCCTGAGTGGCACGTGTGAGGACATTTCCGCTGGTGTACTGATGATATGAAACTACACCTCTCGCACTGTTGTCAAGGTTTGTCCAGAGACCAGCAATTACATCTTGACTTCCTCTAGCAGGGAATGAGTAGGGGACAAATTGTGATGAAGGCTGGTTGAATGTGAGGTGTCCATTATTATTAACCTGCAACATGAGAAATATTGTCAAAATCACTGATCACAGATGAGTTCACAAAGCATTTACCAGTCACATTTAGACTCGGATGGAACTAAATTCTTACATAAATCTGCTGGTATGTGCGGCCAA
>NW_020526885.1:0-2500 GCF_003368295.1 Carassius auratus
AGTCTTACAAAATGCATAGAAGACCTGTATCAAAATGCCCTTTTTTTCTTCTTGTTTTTTTTTCTTCTTTTTTTCTTTTAATTGTTTGTTTTTTGATTCCTGAAATGAAGATTCCGCATGATGCTCGATGCTGATTGGTGGAGGGCTTAGGACGAGGACCCATCAGGCCTTCGTTTTCTCGTTTTTGCGATTTTTCAGAAATGCTGAGGGCAATGAAATGGGTCTGAAATATTGAATCGGAAAGCATACAAACATCACAATGGGAAAAAAATAATAAATCAAAACTTTGGGTCCTGATTTTCAGCTTGAGGGAAGTCTATGTCTCGTATAAAGGAATATCGCATGAGGCACTTGTAATGGCTCTCTTTCACTTTGACTCACTTAGCTGAAGTTTCGCAGAGCGTGTGCAGAATATTTTCCCCCAACTCGTGAACCAAGTCTTGCAAAGATATAGATGTTAAAGAGGCAGAACAGTATAGTGTTGCACACTTTCTACTATGCTACGTCTTATGTTCTTTTACTTGTATTTGTTTCTCTTTTTTGGTAAACACTGGCTAAAGAAGCAGAAGGCACCTGGAGAGGTTTGATACGGCTCACTGGCCTTATAATAAAACCTATCTTTAGTTCTGTTATCTTCCTTCCCCCCTCTTTTAACAGCAAGACCACCGCGCACACAGCAGGGGAGGGGTTACAGTCCAGTCACAAACAGCAAGCAGCTAATAAAATATCTTTAATCGCTTAGTCCTGCTCCTGAAGATCAGTTTTTGATCTAGTTTACTTTCAGAAATGTAGCTCTTCAGGGGCCTGACCGAGCAACCGTGTCTTAAATAAATCTTCCTTTTTATAATAGAATTTTTGTTGCATTCTTATGAAAATAAATGGAAAATATACTAAATAAAAATGCCAATGATATGAAGAAAAAAAAAACATATGCTATGAAGGACATCATGAATCATAGACGCATACCTTGCTGTTACTATCATGCTAGCCACATCATAATGGCAGCATTTGATCATTTTCTCTCCTTGGCCACTGGATGGGGATAAAGTCAAGGTATTGGTTGGCCAGAGTGGAGTGTCTGGATGATACCAATACCACAATTCTAGTACTTTATAGATAATGGATTTGAGACATCAGAGAAACAGATGGGGTGGTGTTGGTGTACTGAAAACCACATATATAGAGACAGAGCTGGAGAAGCTGGATGAGAGAGATAGTGTGTGTGTGAGAGAGAGAGAGAGAGTGAAAGAGACAGAAGAGAAGAGAAAGTTAAAGAGATAGTTTACCTCCACTAAAAGTACAAAAATAATAATTTAGTAACACCCAAGTCGTTCCAAAGCTGTATGACTATTTTCTTCCATGAAACACAAAAGGAGAAATTTTGAAGACAAGCTTCAAAAAGGATCATCGAAGTGAATATGAATCATAAAAGGCAATCATTTGAATTGAGAACTAAATTACATTAAATGTTATATTAAAAAGTCAATATGACACGTGATAGAAACAGACCGAGATCTCATTTTTTAAGGACAATCCACTCAAAAATGAAAACTGTCATCATTTACTCACCCTTATGTCATTCCAAACCTGGATACATTTCTTTCTTCGGCTTGTAACCAAAGAGTTTCGGGTCCTATTCCCTCTTTTAATAATTTTGTTTATACAATGGAAGTAAAGCAGGTCAGATTTGGAATGACATGATGGGGGGGTGGCTATCCTATGGACTATCATTTTAAGGTGCATTCACATAATCACACTATTGAAAATTTTGCATGCAAAAAAGGTATATTGTATATTTCAAAGGTGTACCTTTGTATGAAACACCACTCACACAAAATTCACGTTCAAACCAAGCAGGTTTCAAATTTGCATGACCAGCTGAAGTCGATGCAAAATACACAAAAGGGAATTCTTTTTAGCCTCCCATTAAATTACAGATGGTGTGGATTCCTATTAAAATGACTGGATTTCAACAGTGAAATTCACTCAACAGCACCTTTATTCACTGAAATCTGCTCTAGCTCTCTATGAGAAGAAGCGAAGATTCATAAATCATTCATTTTTTTAATCAGTTTGACTACATTTACAAAAAATCGAATTGGCCTGAACCAGTTTGTATGTTTCTCACAAACAGCTATAATACGACTTCACAAGACTTGGAATATAGTTTAGCAGTCATATGAAACATTGTTGGTGCTTCAGTACCCATTCATTCACGTGAAAATGTGCAACTAGCACAATTAAGTAAATTCCCATAAAGTGGCGGTGAAAGTGAAAAGTGTGAAAGTGTCATAAATAATAAATAGTCATACTGAATTGGAACGTCATGAGGTTAAGATTTTAGGTGAACTATCCCTTAGCATTAGAAATAGCATTAGGACCACAGTCTCCCTTATTCTGGCTCAGCCTTTTCCCCTCTAAAACCTGAGAGAGTTTGTGAGGGCTGGGACTAGCCAGGGTCCCGGGGTTGTTGTCGGAGATCCAGGAGCCTGTAGAGGGC